>NC_091951.1:73017153-73212958 GCF_031021105.1 Erythrolamprus reginae | reverse complement strand
GGGCCATTAGAGCTCTACTTCATTGTTGTAGGATAAGAACTTTGAAATGTTCTCTCTTCCTTTCTTGTACGAAAAGGACTCAAGAAAGGTTAAGTGTGCAATAGGGTTGATATTCCTGGAGTGGTCTGTAATATGGTAAATGATTTAGCTTTACTAGATAAATGGTCAAAGCAATGGAAACTGCAGTTTAATGTTTCCAAATGTAAAATAATGCACATGGGGAAAAGGAATCCTTAATCTGAATATTGCATTGGCAGTTCTGTGTTAGCAAAAACTTCAGAAGAGAAGGATTTAGGGGTAGTGATTTCTGACAGTCTCAAAATGGGTGAGCAGTGTGGTCGGGCAGTAGGAAAAGCAAGTAGGATGCTTGGCTGCATAGCTAGAGGTATAACAAGCTGGAAGAGGGAGATTGTGATCCCCTTATAGAGAGCGCTGGTGAGACCACATTTGGAATACTGTGTTCAGTTCTGGAGACCTCACCTACAAAAAGATATTGACAAAATTGAACGGGTCCAAAGACGGGCTACAAGAATGGTGGAAGGTCTTAAGCATAAAACGTATCAGGAAAGACTTGATGAACTCAATCTGTATAGTGTGGAGGACAGAAGGAAAAGGGGGGGACATGATCGAAACATTTAAATATATTAAAGGGTTAAATAAGGTCCAGGAGGGAAGTGTTTTTTAATAGGAAAGTGAACACAAGAACAAGGGGACACAATCTGAAGATAGTTGGGGGGAAAGATCAAAAGCAACGTGAGAAAATATTATTTTACTGAAAGAGTAGTAGATCTCTCTGTGGAACAAATTTCCAGCAGACGTGGTAGTTAAATCCACAGTAACTGAATTTAAACATGCCTGGGATAAATATATATCCATTGTAAGATAAAATACAGGAAATAGTATAAGGGCAGAGTAGATGGACCGTGAGGTCTTTTTCTGCCGTCAGTCTTCTATGTTTCTATGTTTCCATTTTTAGGGGTGGGCTACTGCCCGGATAGTGGGGAACACAGTGGGGAGCAAAAATGGAGTTCCACCCCAGAGCACCCAATTTGTACTGAAAGATATTGAAAGAAAATGCAGGGTGTCCTGCATAAGCCACGCCCACAGTGTGGTAGTAAAAATTTTGGTAGCCCTTCACTGGTTATTTTTGAGTTTCTTCCTCACATTTTCCCTTTTCCCAGGATTGAGTTCTTAGCTTTTTCTGCATTATCATCTTCAAGATTATCTCCATAAAGTCTCTATTGCAATCCTACCCCACCTCACTCATGACCACTCACTATTCTGGTTGGTGTGAGGATGCAAACATTTTTTTTTCCAAAAAAAAAGGTTAATTTTACAATACTCCAAGCAATCATCATCTTCTGTGTCCATTTAGGACACAAGTGTCAAATTAGCAGTGTCATGTTGCCATCACATGACATGTTGTGACATTTCTATCTTTTGCAGAGCTGGGATGGGCATGGCCTGTGCATGACACATCCAATCTACAGGCTGCCAGTTTGACACCCCTATAATAGAAGAATGTTGGTGGTCCTGTAAACATCTTCCAAGTTCATTGTACAGTGATCCCTCGATTATCGCGGGGTTACGTTCCAAGACCTCCCGCGATAATCGATTTTCCCGCGGTATAGTGGTGCGGAAGTAAAAACACCATCTACGCATGCGCGCCCTTTTTTCCATGGCCGCGCATGCGCAGATGGTGGAGCCGGGGAGCGACGAAAGTGCGGAGGCTGGCAATGGTTGTTTTTAATGTCGGCCACCCACCCAGTGCCTCCGGCCTCCTCGCCGCTACCCCCCCCCCCCGTCCACCCCGATTCGCCCCTCTCACCGGCTTTCTTGGGGCACGAGTCCTCCTGCAGCAGCGCTGGCGGCAACGGCTTCTCGGCTTTTAGAATGCCCGTCTCCTTCCCTCCTTCCTTCCTCCCTCCTTCCCTCCCTCCCTCCCTCCTTCCTTCCCTCCCTCCCTCCTTCCCTCCCTCCCTCCTTCCTTCCCTCCTTCCTTCCTTCCCTCCCTCCTTCCCTCCTTCTTTCCCTCCTTCCTTCCCTCCTTCCTTCCCTCCCTCCTTCCTCCTTCCTTCCCTCCCTCCCTCCTTCCTTCCCTCCTTCCTTCCCTCCCTCCTTCCCTCCCTCCTTCCTTCACTCCCTCCTTCCCTCCTTCTTTGCCTCCTTCCTTCCCTCCTTCCTTCCCTCCCTCCTTCCCTCCTTCCTTCCTTCCCTCCCTCCTTCCTTCCCTCCCTCCTTCCCTCCCTCCTTCCCTCCCTCCTTCCCTCCTTCCTTCCCTCCCTCCTTCCCTCCTTCCTTCCTTCCCTCCCTCCTTCCTTCCCTCCTTCCTTCTCTCCCTCCTTCCCTCCCTCCTTCCCTCCCTCCCTCCTTCATTCCTTCCCTCCCTCCTTCCTTCCCTCCTTCCCTCCTTCCCTCCCTCCTTCCTTCCCTCCCTCCTTCCCTCCTTCCTTCCTTCCCTCCCTCCTTCCTTCCCTCCTTCCCTCCCTCCTTCCTTCCCTCCCTTCTTCCCTCCTTCCTTCCTTCCCTCCCTCCTTCCTTTCTTAAAAAGCACTTAAACAATGACAGAATAAAAAACCCCAGCCCTCACCTGTGTTTGAATTTCATTCACTCGGTCATTCATTCATTCTTCTGTATGCCACTCAGTCCCAACACTTTTAACCCACAAATTACCATTTCCCATCCCCTTAATTACTGTACTGTACCTCTACCTGTACCTGTACTGTACACATTGAATAAGACACTTAGTCATCCTGATAGTTATACAAATGATAACAATATTTATTTACATTTTTACATTTTGGGGGGGGGGGTTAGCATAACTAGGATAACATCTTCTTCTTCCTCAGCTTGTTCAGCTTCCGCTTCCTCCTCCTCTTCTTCACTCGCTGACCTGGTCAGCTCCTCCAGATCTTTGTCTGTCAGCGGTAGGCCATGCTCATCAAGCAAACCATTGACTTCCTCTGGTGTCATGTCAATGAAGCCTTCTCCACCCAGTGCCTGTGCCAGCTTCACAGAGTTCTGGACTGCAGCATGTTGAATTTCTTCGGGAGCAAATCCCTTGTAATCATGCACCACTTCTGGCCACAATTTCTTCCAGCAGGCATTCATTGTCTGTGACTTCATATCCATTAAGGCATTCTGAATGTTCTTCAGACACGATGCGATCGTGTACTGACGCCAGTAGGCCTTCAATGTGAAGTTTTCATCAGCATCCATTGCTTCCACAATGCTTCCAAGGTAATTGTGCGTGTACAGTGCCTTAAATGCGCGGATAACACCTTGATCCATCGGCCGGATAAGCGATGTGGTGTTTGGTGGCAAGAATTCGACTTGCACCCCCAGCATGTTCATGTGCCAGGTCATCATGGCCTCCAGCATTGTCCATTAGGAGAAGCACTTTGGAATTGATTCTTTTGGCAGCCAAATAATCCTTCACCTGTGGGATGAAGCACTGATGAAACCAGTCCCGCGTGAGGGGTTTTGTAATCCATGCTTTAGGATTATGCATCCAGTACACTGGCAATGCATTCTTATTTCTGTTCTTGAGGGCTCTTGGATTTCGTGACTTATAAATTAGCTCTGGCTTCATCAAAAAGCCTGCTGCATTCCCACACATGATCAAAGTTGCCCGATCTTTCATGGCCTTAAAGCCAGGGGCTTTGGCTTCATCTTGCATCAAGAAAGTCCGTGAAGGCATCCTCTTCCAGAACAGGCCTGTTTCATCCATGATGAACACCTGTTCTGGAAGGTAGCCCCCTTCTGCAATTAGGTCTTTAAACGTGCCCTGGACGTACTTTTCGGCTGCACCTGTATCTGCTGAGGCAGCTTCTCCGTGCAATGACACACTCTTCAGGCCATAGCGCCGTTGAAATTTCTCGAACCACCCCTTTGCTTGCTGTGAATGTGTATGGGGCTGAAGAAGCAGAAGATGTTGATCGCTGGGGGTCTTCAGAGTCATCAGCACCTTCACCAGCACCTTCACCTGCAGAGAATGACAGGAAAGGGAGGGAGAATAAAAGCACTTAAATAATGACAGAATAAAAGCACTTAAATAATGACAGAATTAAAGCACTTAAATAATGACAGAATTAAAGCACTTAAATAATGACAGAATAAAAGCACTTAAATAATGACAGAATTAAAGCACTTAAATAATGACAGAATAAAAGCACTTAAATAATGACAGAATTAAAGCACTTAAATAAGGACAGAATTAAAGCACTTAAATAAGGACAGAATTAAAGCACTTAAATAAGCCCCTCACCTGCGTTTCCCTCATCTGCATCGCCTCCTTCTGTGTTTGCAAGACGGGTGTAGAGTTGCTGCGCCTTTGTCCTTATGGTGTTGGTATCCAAAGTAATGCTCTTTTTGCGGCAGTCTTGTACCCACATGGACAAAGCAGCTTCCATCTTCATAAGGCATTTGTTTCTAGGCGTCACCATTCTTTTTGCAGCCTTGTTGAATGTCATCAGAGAAGTTTGCCTTATCTTCTTTTCGTCTTTCCGAATGTATCGCACACTCGATTCGTTGATCCCATAATGCCGACCAACATCTGCATAAGAGCGTCCCTCTTTCAGCATGTCCAAAAGTTCAATTTTCTCCTTAATTGTGAGTATCTTCCTGCTCTTTTTAGCGTCGCCGCCTCCGCTCAGCGTGCAACGTTTAGGAGCCATCTTCCAACAATTCTTAACAAGTTCCAACAGTTCCAAAGCTTTTTTTTTGCGATGGCAAAGCTGATTGGCCAAGATTTCGGCCAATCAGCAATGGCCGACGTCAGTTTGGTGATGACGTATGACGTCATCAGGCGGGAAAAACCGTGGTGTAGAAAAAAAACGCGGACTATTTTTAAATGTATTATTTTTTGAAAAACCATGGTGTAGCGTTTCGCGAAAATCGAGACCGCACAAATCGAGGGATCACTGTACTTCAGTGAAACCTTCTCTCACTGGCCACTTTTTTAGGATTTATTTATTTATTTATTTATTTAACTCTAGATTTTTGTTGTGAGCCGGGGCGGCTCACAACAAAAACATAAACAATCGTACAAATCCAAATAGATTCAATAAATTTAAGTACTTAAAATAGTTTTAAAAAGAACCCCACTATATTAACAAGCGTACACACAAACATACCATACATAAATTGTACGTGGCCGGGGGAGGTGTTTCAGTTCCCCCATGCCTGAGACAAAGGTGGGTTTTAAGAAAAAATGATACATTCAGAGTGGCATCTATGAGTTTTGCACATCTATTTCAAATAGGACATGAGAGCATGTTTCAAGTTGGTTCTTTGAATTACCTAAAAAAGGCAGCTTGGTAGTTAAAGTTATTAATATAACTTTCTTTCCTAATCATCTCTCCTCTGACAGGTGTCAATTCCCCACCACCTCTGAGAAGAATGACCACTTAGGTTTGTACTTATAGAACCAACTGGATTGCAGAATTTGCTACATTTTCTTAGTAACTTTGTTGCTTCTCTGCAACTCTGTCAACTCTGTCTCTTGCGTTGAGAAAGGTCCCTTCAGTTCTCAGACTCACACTTGCACTCCTTCTGCAATTGTCTTCACCACTGTTTGCTGAGGAACCTCATGAGTTCACCAGCACTTCCTCCAGCTGGACAATGGGGAAGTTCAACAATGAAGTTCAACAGCAGCCCTTGCAATAAGGGAGAAATTGCCCCTGTATAGGGGAGCAACAAATTCACTTCTCACGTTGACTGGGGAATTTGAAGAGAGTATCTAGATACCACCATATCTTCTTTCAGAAAGGAGGGATGAATGTGAAGATCCAGAAGATGGAACATCTGCCAGTACAAATCCACCCACAAGGGGAAATGGCATAGGTCTACTAGGAGACCATGAGTTCTAGCACTACCCTAACCATAAAGTCAACCGGGTGACTGTGGGCCAGTCAACTCTCTCTCAGTCCTAGGGAAGGAGGTAGTAGCAAACCATTTCTGAAAATACTGCCAAGGAGAACTACAGAAACTTTTCCAGGAGTCAAAACTGAGTTGAAGGTGCACGGGTGTGTGTTTGTGCATACCCAGACACATTCACTCACAATCTTCTATGAAACAATAGCCGAGATAGAAATTAAGTGACCTGCCAAAGACTTCCTCAAAACTAATAGTGTGATGGAGATGTCAAGGTACGATAAATTGGCACAACCTGTATTTCTGGAAAAGGTTTTGGTCATTGAAATAGGCATGGACTCTTTTCTATCACTTCATTGGGGTTACATATTTCAATGGTTTGAGGCAGTGAAGGGCTACCAAATTTTTTACTACCACACTGTGGGCGTGGCTTATGCAGGACGGCCTGCATTTTCTTTCAACATCTTTCAGTGCAAATCGGGTGCTCTGGGGTGGGGTTCCATTTTTGCTACCCCACTGCGTCACTCCCGGTCCGGGCAGCAGCCCATCCCTGGTTAGAGGTATAAGAAACGGTAGGGACAACTATTCCCCAGTCCACTTCTGAGAACTCCAGTGTATGACTAATTCCAAGGTGATTATTTTTTCCAACAGTCAATTTACAATCACACCCCTTAGCTTAAATGGTAAAAGACCCTATGCTGATAAAGATTATGTGACTGTGCAACTGAGAAGCACGTTTTTGTAACTCACCCAAGACCTGCAGCACCTGAGTATTTTAGAATGGAGTGTCATTCACAAAAGCATGGAGTTGTGCTGCTACCGGTTGATATTAGTGGATTGTCTGATCAGTTATCCTCCCATCAAATGAAACTACAGCACTGAGTTCTAATGTACAGGCATGCCTGCATCAATGTGTCAAAGTAGGATTGTTAATATTGCACATAAAGGATGCAATGCCTCAGGGGTTTCAATTACATTTTCTTTCCCCTTCCAATGGGAAGCCAGCCACCTCCCCCCCAAAAAATGTTACATGCATCATATAGAACATTATGGAATAACAATGTAAATATCCAACATGCTCTGCCCCCCCTGCCCCCCGCTTTGGATTTAAATGTTCTTTTTCTGGCAGCTGATTAAATGTATGAAATTCTAGATGGGTTAGTGACTTTCAGGCATATCTGCATTCCCATGAAACATAATTACCCTACCCTTAAAGACTATAGGAAAAGATTATAAAAATTGCATTTGCTTTATATTCATTGTTGCTGCTAAATCTTGCCTTTCTCGGTGACGTCTTGGTTTCTATAGTAACTAGTGTACTTGAGCAGAAAAATAATGGAGAGAGGAAAATGCAGAAATGCTAAAAAAAACCAACACACATGTGGCAAAACACAGGGCATTCTACATCCGGTTGCACCACCGTTGGGTAGCATTAAGCTTAGTCTGTCAGTGTTCCTGCTTTTGGAACTGGTACCCAAAATAATACGGTCATCTATCAGAGAAGAGCAAAGAGCATAGCCATGCACAAATTAGAGAACAAAGAGACAGCATGCAATAAATATGCATAGATGATGTTTATATCTATGTTGCTGGATAAATAGAAAGATGGTAGTGTACTTGCCATTATCATCAATGTACTTACCATTATTCTGGCTTATTTCCCCAAATCTATGAGAAAAATCTAAACAAAGCAGTGTGACCTATGCAGAAGAGGAGGTGGCAGATATTTTTATTTTATCTGTGAGAAAGATGGGCAGCCTCCAAATGTTATATATATAGTGTACATTTTATAAATGAGAAAAATTTGGTGCTTGCCCACATTTCTCATAGAATAGAATGGAATAGCAGAATTGGAAGGGATCTTGGCGGTCTTCTAGTCCAATCCCCTGCTTAGGAAAGAAACTCTATACCATTTCAGAAAAATGGTTATCCAACATCTTCTAAAAACTTCCAGTGTTGGGGCATTCACAACTTCTGGAGGCAAGCTGTTCCAATGATTAACTGTTCGAACTATCAGTAAATTTCTCCTTAATTCTAAGTTACTTCTCTCCTTGATTAGTTTCTACCCATTGCTTCTTACTGTACCCTCAGGTGCTTTGGAGACTAGCTTGACTCCCTCTCCTTTGTGGAAACCCCTGAGATACATGGAGAATCCTAAAGTGTGCCAAAATACCAAAGCAGTTGAGGGCAAAAAACTTACTAATACTGGAGGTTTCTCCCTGCCTTTTCTGGCCCTGTTTCCTCCCAGGAGATTCCTAGAGAGGCCCCACGAAGGCTTCTCCCTGCCTTTTCCGGCTCTGTTTCCTCCCAGGAGATTCCTAGAGAGGCCCCATGGAGGCTTCTCCCTGCCTTTTCCGGTTACAGTTTCAGAGGCTCAGATTTGTAAGTGGAAAAGAGGCAAAAAAATTGAGAAGAGGCAAAAAAAATCTTGAACACCCGGTTCTTATCTAGAAAAGTTCGTAAGTAGAGGCGTTTATAGGTAGAGATACCACTGTATTATTATTGTGCCATCCAGATTAGTAGGTTCGATAGCCTAATCCTCTATGCTTTTTCCAGCTCCCTTTCCTGTTCCCTTGTCTAATGTTAGCCATTATCATATAGAATAACAGCAAATAGATCCTGTAACATTATCCTGAGACCTGTATATTGGCCTTCATTCATTATCTATTTATTGTATGCACCTATTAGCATTTGTATGCTGCTTACTCACAGGACTCAAAGTGGCTTATAATATACAAAACTAAAAAGATCCATAAAAAGCATCCCCCCCACACACTTCTCCTCTTCGTGCTTATAATCATGGCAAATATCCCCATAATAATTGGATGTAGTTGCATTCATAAATCAAGTATTTCAAGACATGAGATATATTATATCTTTGGGAACTCTTCCTACCCTGGTAAGCCAACTACTGGTATACTGTGTTGGTGAAACTCTCATCTTTCAGTGAGGAGGTGTGACCCACATTTCTAGGTGTGAGTTACCAACCAATCTGCCAAGCTGGGAGCAATAAACAGTAGTACAGGAAAACAAGGCATGGATGTAGGCCTGATTCCTTGCCATAATCAGGCAAGTCAGCTGTAGCTTCGGTCCCAGCGGGCCAAAAACTCTTGTTGCTTGATCAGTAAATTGTGCACTACTATAGACACAACCTAAGCATAGCTCATAAAATCATCTGCTACAACGTCCCTCCTGTCAACAACTACTTCGGTTTCAACCACAACAATACACGAGCACACAGCAGATACACAAGCGCTCCAAACCTGACTGTAGAAAATACGACTTCAGCAATCGAGTAGTTAATGCCTGGAACTCACTACCTGACTCTGTAGTTTCGTCACCAAACCCCCAAAACTTTCCCCTTAGACTACCCACTGTTGACTTCACCCAATGCTTAAGAGGTCAGTAAGGGGCTTGCATAAGCATACCAGCGTGCTTATCATCCCTGTCCTAATGTTTCCCTCTTATTAGTACCCATCTCATGTATATAAACACCGTTACATCTATGTAGACTACCAATACGTACTTGACAAAATATAAGCAGATAGGTAGGTAGGTAGGTAGGTAGGTAGGTAGGTGGGTGGGTGGGTGGGTGGGTGGGTGGATGGATGGATGGATGGATGGATGGATGGATGGATGGATAGATAGATAGATAGATAGATAGATAGATAGATAGATAGATAGATAGATAGATAGATAGATAGATAGATAGATAAACCATTTGTAGGGAACCAGTGGCTCTCCAGATGTTGCTGTAGTATAATTTTTTTGTGCAATGGATTATCTTAGTGTTTCTCAAGCTTGCAAACAATAAAATGTACAGACTTAAAGCAGTTGCTGGCTGGAAAATTCTGGGAGTTGATGAACACACAGCTTAAAGTTACTGAGATTGCAAAACACTGGTTCATGTTAGAATTAACTAATGGTTGGGACAAGGATTGTATTTCTGTCAACTACATGGGGCTAACATTGAAGAGCATGTGGAGAATGTCTCATGTAACACCAGGAACTGCATTGGATGACAGTCTGCCTCTGGTTTTAATTGAAAATGCTGGCAATCACCTTTAAAGCTCTTTATGACAGAGGAGCCATGCTATGGGACCTATCAGCCCCAAATACTCTGATGGGCCCCAGGAGAAGAGCTTTCTCTGCCATTGCAGCTGTCCTCTGGAACATCACTCTCCATCCTGAGTGAGGTTGGCTCCAACTTTCCTGACCTTCCCTAAGAGCCTAAAGACCTGGCTGGGCCAGTTGGCTTTGGACTCAAATGTGGGAGCATCACAGCAGAGTTGGTTGCGCCATCTGAGATGTGGTGCAGTGGTTAGAGCGCAGCACTGCAGGCTACTTCAGCTAACTGCTAGCTGTAGTTTAGCAGTTCAAATCTCACCACTGGCTCAAGGTTGACTCAGCCTTCCATCCTTCCAAGGTGGGTAAATTGAGGACCCAGGTTGTTGGGGGTGATATGCTGATTATGTAAACAGCTTAGAGAGGGTTGTGAAAGCACTATGAAGCGGTATATAAGCAGTGTTGGGCTCCTATGGGTATGGCCAGGTACTCAGTACCGGTAGTAAAAATTTGATTCCCCCCCCCCCCTTTTTTTCTCTTCTGGTCTCTGAGTATATTTTTCCTCTCGCAGTAAATGAGGTTGAATGTGTATAATTTTAGAAGAGCTCTCTCTCTCTCTCTCTCTCTCTCTCTCTGTGTGTACATACACTTTATATAGTAGATAATCAAGGGTGGGCTACTGCCCGGATTGGGGGGGGGAAACGCAGTGGGGTAGTGAAAATGGAGCTCCACCCGAGAACAGCCAATTTGCACTGAAATATGTTGAAACAAAATGCATAAGCCACACCCACAGTGTGGTAGTAAAAATTTTGGTAGCCCATCACTGCATATATTGCTATTGGTTGTTTGATTAAAAACAGATCCCACTTTCCCTCCCACATCCTGCTCTCACCCTCCACATCTTTTAATTGGGCAGCTGTATTTGGCTGTGTGTTGTATCCTATTTATATTTTTATCTTTGTACAGGTTTTACATTTTATGGTTGTAAGCTTTCCAGACATACTCTGAGGGAAGATGGAAGTCAATAAAACAAACAAACAACTAAAGTGAGGCGATTCCGGTACTATTGAAGACTTCATTATGAAACAAAATTGATGCTGCTAAGAAGTAGTATCTGAGGTTTTCCACCTCTGTATGCAAAATCTTAACACGAGCATCATGTGTATCTTTCCATAATTATGAGAGCAGATGGAACTGGGTGTTTTTTTTCTTTTATAGGAAATGAATCACTGATTATAAAAATATATATCTCCTAGTCCGCTTCTCCCATCATGCCTTGGCGTATGTGTTATTTGTGAGTCAACATGGCATTAATGGTCTTGTACAAAATGGATCACTGGCATTTGGTATTGTATAACAAAAATCAGATGAAACACAATCACTATCAGCAGGCAACTGACCCAATCCCAAAAATTTGTCTTGTTTCAACATTAATATGAACCAGAGGGCTTTATGCCTGTCTATTTCTTTTTGGGAAACCCTGGCACAAGATCGACCAACATGGTGCATGATGATCCAGCAATCATAGCAGAAGAGAAGCGAGCACTCCGCAAAGCCAGAGCTGCAAATGCTGCGACAATGGTGCCCACACTTGTCTCCCCAACATGTGGTAGAACATTTCTTGCCTATATAGGCCTTACCAACCACCTGCAGACACATCATGTACATCCCACAAGTAGTGTTGGGCGAACCCAACGAAGTTCGGGTTCGGCGAACTCACCCAAACTTTGAACCTGAACCCGAACCTGAACTTTTGCTTGCAGCAAGCCGCTGCGCCGTCCTTTTCTGTAAAAATAAATAAGGAGGTGGGGAATTCCCCACCTCCTTTTGCTTCCGTTTATCTTTACAGAAAAGGACGCCGCTGCAGTGCTGCAAGCAAAAGGAGGTGGGAAATCCCATGAAGGGATTCCAGGGCGGGGCTTTGACATCACAGAGACTCCTTCCTCCCCATTTCGGCCAGCCAGGAAGTAGTCTCTGTGATGTCAAAGCCCCGCCCCCGGAATCCCTTTGTGGGATTTCCCACCTCCTTTTGCTTGCAGCGCTGCAAGCAAAAGGAGGTGGGATATCACACGATGGGATTCCCCACTCTCCTCCCGGGCATCGTTGTTTTGTGGTGTTCTGCCGAACCTGAACCAGAACTTTACCAGAACTTTTAAAGTAAAGTAAAACTTTGCAGGTTCGGTTCGCCCAACACTACCCACAACCCATTAGATGTCAAGGTCCTCCTCAAACACGATGGTCGAACATAATTTCTTTTGTATTTTTCTTGTAATAGCCTGGGTGCCAAAAGGAGCCCCACCGCCAGCATCTCATTTCTTAAGTGTAAGGCTTAAAGAAGTTTAATGACCACAATTATGACTTACACAAAGCTAAAAATAGTTGGTAGCACCTTTCCTGGCATATGTTTTATTAAAAGGCATAAGCTTTGGTGAGATTGGATCTTTTAATAACATTTGCTAATTGGGAAACTTCTAACAGATATTAGTGCGTGGATCAGAATGGGACAATTCGCCAGCTCGCCACTGCTGGCTTCTGCTAAGTCACCACTACCAAATGTCTACACGACAACTCCACATGGGGATAACTCACCGAGGGTAGCCAGAGGGAGATTTGGGCAGGCATGTGAGGAAGCTGGTGAACAAAATGCATGAGGGCCAGAAGCAGGGAGGCAGCATTAGCCAGAAGTTTCCTATTTTCATACCCGCTACCACAGATGCCACTGTGCCAGACTCTGATCAGAAGAGGCCAAGGATGATGGCAGAAGTTGAGTCAGGTGGTGGGCAGGTGGTGGCTGCTGGGGTGTTCCCATTTTCACACTCCCTGCCACTGATGCCACAATGAGTGGCATTGTTGTGCATACAGCCCCGCACAGCAGCAGTGGTATGTGTGAAAATGTCAAGACCCCAGCCACTGCTGCCTCCCTGCTGCTCATCCCAACTACTGCCCAGTTCGACTGCTGTGGCCACCATCCCCACCAGAGCCTTTTCAGCAGGGGTGGGCTACTGCCCGAATGGGGGGGAATGCAGTGGGATAGCGAAAATGGAGCTCCATCCCAGAGCACCCAATTTGTACTGAAAAATGTTGAAACAAAATGCATAACCCATGTCCATAATGTGGTAGTAAAAATTTTGGTAGCCCATCACTGCACCTAGCCCAATGTGTTCTGCACTCTGGCCACCCAGCTCTTCTACAGCCGTCCATAAAGACTTTTTCCTACAGTGATCTGGCTGTATGGAGTTGTTCTGGGGCAATTTACCAGAGCTTACAAAACTTTTGCCAGACCCATCCTCGAAAACAACTCATCTGTTTGGAACCCATATCGCATCTCAGACATTAACGCCCTTGAAAATGCCCAAAGATACTTCACCAGAGGAGCTCTTCACTCCACCACTCAAAATAGAATACCCTACGAGACTAGACTTTCAATCCTGGGCCTAGAAAGTTTAGAACTAAGACGCCTTAAACAAGATCTAAGTATTGCCCACAAGATCATATGCTGCAACGTCCTGCCTGTTGGCGACTACTTCAGCTTCAACCACAACAACACAAGGGCACACAACAGATTTAAACTTAATATTAACCGCTCCAAACTTGACTGTAAAAAATATGACTTCAGTAACTGAGTTGTCGAAGCATGGAACTCATTACCGAACTCCATAGTGTCATCCCCAAACCCCCAACACTTTACCCTTAGATTATCTACGGTTGACCTGTCCAGATTCCTAAGAGGTCAGTAATGGGCGAGTACAAGTGCACTAGAGTGCCTTCCGTCCCCTGTCCTATTGCTCTCCTATATCTCCTATACCTTTCTTCTATTCCTATATCTCTTCTTCTACTCTTTCATTGATATGTTCTATTACTATATCTTCTTTTCTATTATTTCTTAGACATATTTTACTATGAGTATCTCCTCTATAACCTTCATCATGTATTTTACTATGTGTATATAGATATATATCTACTAAAACCCTCATTGTGTATTGGACAAAATAAATAGATAGATAGATAGATAGATAGATAGATAGATAGATAGATAGATAGATAGATAGATAGATAGATAGATAGATAGATAGATAGATAAATAAATTTGGTGGCAGTGGGCTGGTAGTGGTGAGCTGGCCGCAAGTCATCCTAGACCCAGATTGTTTGCTAGCCTAAACTAACATGGTTCTCCTCCTCCTGCTGTGTCCTGGAATATGGCACTCAATTTCCTGTTCTAAGCTCCCAGCCTTCTCCAACAAGCACCCCACCTTAAAACCCCTCTTTTATAATGACAACATTCTGAAAGTTAGGTTGATTGTTTCTTTGCTTCCTTTCCTAATTCAGTATTAGCTCTGATAGTACCACAAAACAGCATTTTCTCTGTCTCTTTCTCTCATTTTCTCCTGTATTTGCTATTGCTTAATTGTTTCAATTAATTGCCTATCTTTAGAATCTTTCATGGAGTATCTCTCGGCAAATTGCCTAGGCTTTGTAGGTTGAAAGTATGGAGGATGTTTCTGCAATCAGACCCAACACTCTGGGCCATTTAGAAAAAAGGACAAACGAATAAAGAAGACAAAATGTATTCAATGCAGATTGCATTGTCTTTCTACGCCATACACCAAGAAAACCATTATGAAAGTGTGTACTGCATTCTTTATTTATCTGGGAAAACTATATGGCTACATCCTTGTTCGCAGAGACTCAAGGCAGCTTATTAAAGTAATGGGATCAGGATATCCAAGGAATCTCCCCCCCTCCACCGCCAAAGAGTCTCTACCTGTCCAATCCAACAAGCTTGGGTGTGGTCTGCATCCCATCAGTCAAAGTGACAGCTGGCGGGAACAAGTTTCTGCCGCAGTTCCTGTTCTGTGGCATATTCTCCCTTAGGAAATTATAATGGCCCCAACCCTCTTGGCCTTTTGCAAGGCTTTATATGTAAGGGTGTGTATCCATGCCTTTAAATTGAGTTAAATTGAGTTAAAGCCCCATGTCATGGTTTTACTGTTA
The DNA here is from genome assembly GCF_031021105.1 of Erythrolamprus reginae. Taxonomy (NCBI): domain Eukaryota; kingdom Metazoa; phylum Chordata; class Lepidosauria; order Squamata; family Dipsadidae; genus Erythrolamprus; species Erythrolamprus reginae. The sequence continues at coordinate 73,198,027 of NC_091951.1, read as the reverse complement.
TTTCAGCTGCTTGATATATTTGTTTTTATTGTTTTCATTGATATTAAATGTTTCATTGTTTTAGAACGGTAAGCTTTCAGAGTCACTAGGTTGAGATGAGCTGCCATGGAAAATAAATGAGTGAATGAACAAATGAATAACTAACTAAATAAATAAGTTGCTGAATGTAAGAGCAACTATGCCTCTTAAGCCTATGTTGCCTGTTCAGTTGTGCTATTAATAATGCACCATGGATAACAATCCTAATTTATACGCTATTACGTTAGCATTTCTGTTTCAGGCTAGGTCTAGAGTTGAGTCAAGGGGGATATCTTGTGTAATTCTATTTATTTATTTGATTCCAGGAATTTGATTACAGTGTTCCCTTGATTTTTGCAGGTTTGAACTTCGTGAAAAGTCTATACCATGGTTTTTCAAAAATATTAATTTAAAATATTTTGCGGTTTTTTCACCATGTTTTTTCCCGCCCGATGACGTCATATGTCATTACCAAACTTTCATCCGCCTTTAATAAATATTTTTCTAATAAAGTTTAATAAATAAACATGGTGAGTAATAATCTAAATTGTTGATAAGAGAATGGGAAATTGTAATTTAGGGGTTTAAAGTGTTAAGGGAAGGCTTGTAATACTGTTCATAGCCCAAAATAGCATATTTACTTCCGCATCTCTACTTCGCGGAAATTCAACTTTCGCGGGCAGTCTCGGAACGCATCCCCCGCGAAAATTGAGGGAACACTATATTTGGATCCTTATAAAAGCAAAAGTCCATTATACATTAAAATGCATTTATGTCTGTAGGAAATAATATGTCTTCAGGAAATCCATACATTTAAAAACATTTTTTTTTCATTTTGTAGTTGATTTGGTGTAAAAATTAAAATTATAATCATGGGGTTATTTAATGAGTGTTTATGTTAAGATTGTAGTATTGATTCCATTCTTTATTCATATAAATTATTTTATTGTTTTCTGTATAATCTTGATAAAAGAACTACTGGTATGCGTGGAGATTGTGAAATATAGAATCCTACTCCGGATCAGTAAAAGTGGTGCTATTACCTGTTATGCTCACTACTTCAAATAATAATAATAATAATAATAATAATAATAATAATAATAATAATAATAATAATAATAAAATAAAAATAAAATGCATTATTGTAATTGTGTGACCTTATAATTCTGACAAATGTATAAATGCTCATAAGTGTATTTTGGGGTTAGTGTTTTATTTCAGTAATGATCTTCCAGGACCTGTTCCGGGCTGCTATAGGCTTTTAATCGTAAGTGTCATGTGCCACATGTTCAGGGATGGATTCCAATTACCGCTGCTACCATTGCGCTGTGCACACAGCTTCAGTTCTCTTGCATGCATGCACATGGAGTGCAGCATGTTGTTGCTTCTTCGCATGGACAGGAAGCAAAATATTGGGAGTGGACATGTGTGCGAGAAAGATTTTGGTGATTTTTTTTTTGCTTTTGCGCATATGCAGAAGCAAAAAATCGCCAAAATCTCTTATGCGTGTATGTCCCCCTTATGAGATTTTGCTTCTGCACATGCACACGAAGCAAAAATATGTTGGGACGCATATGAATGCATGCAAGAGATCGCTACTGGTGTGCCATCCTCTATGGCAGTGTTTCCCAACCTTGGCAACTTGAAGATATCTGGACTTCAACTCCCAGAATTCCCCAGCCAGCAAATGCTGGCTGGGGAATTCTGGGAGTTGAAGTCCAGATATCTTCAAGTTGTCAAGGTTGGGAAACACTGCTCTATGGTACCGGTAGTAACCCACTACTGCTCATGTTACAGGATAATTTGTTTCATTTTTCCCTGCTTATTACGTTCTCATGAGTGTGCATCCATGGGACCACTTAGCAGGATATCTTCTGCATGGCTTTCTTCATGAAATAGCTTGTGCACAGTGAAGGGCTACCAAACATTTTACTACCACACTGTGGGCATGGCTTATGCAAGACGCCATGCATTTTCTTTCAACATCTTTCAGTGTAAATTGAGTGCTCTGGGGTGGGGCTCCATTTTCGCTACCCCACTACGTTCCCCACATCTGGGCAGTAGCCCACCCCTGATTATCTACTATATAAAATGTATGTACCCACATGCACACACAGCTCTTCTAAAATTATACACATTCAACCTCATTTACTGTGATAGGAAAAACATGCCCAAAGCCCAGAAGGGGGAAAAAAAATCAAAATTTTGCTACCGATACTGTGTACCTGACCATACCTGTAGGAGCCCATCACTGCTTCTGCAGTTCTGGAAACCTGAAGTTTTGTCAGAAGCTTCAGGAGAAGTCCACATCTGCTAAGAACATAATTTGTTGAGAAGTCGTGGTTTAGATAATGAATCTAAATCTAATTATTATGGAAATTATGAAGCAAATTTTCCTGTATATGTCTTATGTATTCATTATGGGTTCATTTTCTTCTTGGCAGGTCTTCAAAAAGGACAAGAAAGCTGAATTTTAATCCGAATTAGTCCAGAGGGATATTTATGAAGACCTCCCCAAATAGGGATTTGAGCATCAGTGCAAATAAATTTTGCTGACCAGCTGAAGCTAAAAGTCAGGGAAAGAAATGCGGGCCTGATTTCACCTGTTGCATTATCAGATCCTTGTGAGTAACCAGGTCCTGGCCTTCAGTATGAAAAACAGCTGAATAGTTTTGGTGGTCAATTATCCAGAAAAAAACCCTGGCCATTTGACGTATTGTCATATGGCAAAGAAGGAACTGGAATAATTAATTTTCTTTTTATGTTGGTATCCTGATACTCCCTGGGGTTACTTCGATTTATCATAATTATCTCAGCTGATTTAAATCCATTGTTCAGTCTCTTTCTAATGTTGCCTCATTTTGGCTCAAGGCTATATATTTGACACACAGATTCCTTCAATTTCACCGAACTCTGGGACGAATCCAACCTTTGCTAGGAAGATGATGGAGAAAAAAGTATGAGCATGTTCTTGCAGATGAAATCCACTACAGACTGTGGTCTATGCATCAGAAGCCCTTTGGCAAATGCTCTGCTGCTACCTCTTCTGCTGAAGAAGTAAAAATGGTGCAAGTCAGGATCCAAAGTTCCTTGTTCTTCTCACATACCCACAAAATTATTGTGATTATTTGGAAGTTATTTCTCTATGTTATCCATCAATAAGAAAAAAATGAAAACAAACTTCCTGTATCCCCTGGAATGTCATATTTCCAGAAAAATTTTGCCCTCAAATCTCTATAGGGACTTTGTTACATGCATTTTGCATGAGATCTTGCTATCATACCCAAAAGATTGCTGACCTCTAATTTACACTCCGTCAGTGTCCTATGCATTTCTTTTTTTATCAGTACCTAATTTTTGAGGTATTAAAATAGTTAGAGACAATAAAATATTATTTTCATAGAATTATAATTGATTCTCCTAATCATCTTCAGATTTATTGGGTGGAGAAAATGGAAGCTAGCATATTGTACAGTATAATATCACAATGTAGCTTGTTTTTATCTAAACAAGCAATGAAATCATACCTTGTTGCAAGAACAGTTCTAGTCACATATTGTAACTTCCTTCCTCTCTTCTATGCTTTTCAGATTTCCTCTGGAAAGTTCCTGACTCTTGAAAGCAAATTTGTAATCATATTAGTGGACAGAAGAGGAAATAAGCATCTCTACCACTGATGAAAGCCATTCCATCAGCAGAAGCAGCTTAAGTACTTTTGAAATAGTTAAAACAATTCCGGTGCTGGGCTATCTATTTTGCAGATTGTGGAAGATTTATCATTCCTTTTTAACTCAGCAGCCGGGGCTTCTGAGACTTCTACAGTTTGGGCAGACTTGATCATGTCCTGCAGTGATGGTTCGTCTTCGGAGAGTAGCTTGTTTCGAATTGCTACGTTTCGCATGACAAAAATTAAAGTGTTGACTAGTCTTGCCTCTGGATTGTCAAATTTGCACTTAGAAAGTACAGTATGTCAACACGTGGCAAATTGATTGATGGATTCTCCCTCGGCTTGTGCCATTCGGGAGAACTGGTGTCTGTAGGTTTGGTGGGTTTAAAATGGGCTGTGAGTTTGGTAGTTAGACTGTCCCACGATACCAAGTTCGCAGGGAGCGGGTTGGTCAAAGTTTGAGCCAAATCATAGATCTAAGATCCACAATAATTTAGAAAAATGGCTCTCTTTAGTCCTCTGTCGACATCTTTCATACCTACTGCCTCCAGAAAAACATCAAATTTGCCAATATATGCATCCCACGTAGGTTTTTTTGGATCAAATAGTTTGGGCGGTCTTGCTACTGAAGAATTCCCCATGTCGGTAGGAAAGCGTGGGTATGACCTCCTTCGTTGCCAGTGAAATAAATGTGCTTCAGAAGGTAAAATGTAACAAGTTTATTCGCTTTGGCACAGCAATAACATTGTCTCCAAGCCGCTACTAAGTATACAGGCGTGAACCGCGAACAAGTGCGCCAGAATGCCTATCGTCCCCTGTCCTAGTCTCTCCTATATCTCCTATATCTTGTCTTCTATCCCTATATCTTTTTCTGCTATTCTCTCATAGTTATATTTTACTCCTTTATTTTCTCCTCTATTCTCCCTTTAATACATTCTACCTGATTATATCATCTGTAACCCTCATTGTGTATTATTGTGCATTGGACAAAACAAACAAATAAATAAAATAAAATAAAATAAATAAATATTTGTATATGTATATGTACAATATACTGTATATATATGTCACATGTTTTTGCTGAATTTGAAAATTAAGGGAGACTAGGATAGATATATTTCGGCCTTATTTTGGCCTCATTAGCTAGCCATACCCTCACTGGCACTTGAACCTGCAACCTTTGCCTTGTAAGGCAGAGAATTAACCTCTAGGCCAGCGTTTCCCAACCAGTGTGCCACGGCCAGGTGTGCCGTGAAGCTAGGGAAGCTCCAGCTGGGCGGGGCACTGCCGGTGCCTCCGACCTCCCGGCTCCTGCCTGATGCCGTGGTTTCTGGCGCTCTCCTGCTGGGCCCCAAAGAAGGAAGGCAGGAAGAAGGAGAGCTTCATTCTTTCGTGCCTTTTTCCCGCCTTCCTTCTTTGCGGCCCAGCAGGAGAGCGCCAGAAACCGCGGCATCGAGCAGGAACCGGGAGGTCGGAGGCACCGGCAGTGCCCCGCCCAGCTGGAGCTTCCCTGGTGTCGGCGGCAAGTGTCCTTTGGGGCCCAGCGGGAGGGCACTGGCGGTGGGAGCGGGGGGTGGCGGCTGCAGCGGCGCAGGCAGTCGCGGGGAGATGGCAGTCACGGGGAGATGGCAGGGAGATGGCAGCGGCCGCAGGCAGTCGCGGGGAGAGCTCCAGGGTGGAGGCACCGATGGTGGCAATTGGACGTGCTGCTGGACGCCGTAATTGCTGGTGCTGCGGGCCTGGCATATACGGCGTCCAGCAGGGCTCCCACTTGCAGTCAGCTGAGAGAGAGAGAGAGAAAGAAAGAGAGACATATAAGAGAGACACAGAGAGAGAGAGAGAGAAAGAGAGACATAGCAAGATAGGCAGAGAAAGAGAGACATAGCAAGAGAGGCAGAGAGAGAGAGAGAAAGAAAGAGAGACATAGCAAGAGAGAAAGAGAGACATAGCAAGAGAGGCAGAGAGAGAGAGAAAGAAAGAGAGAGAAAGAGAGAGAGAGAAAGAAAGAGAGAGAAAGAAAGAGAGAGAAAGAAAGAGAGATAGCAAGAGAGGCAAAGAGAAAGAAAAAGACATATAGCAAGAGACAGTGAAAGAGAGAGAGCAAGAAAGAGAGAAAAAAGCAAGAAAGAGATAGCAAGAGAGACAGAGAGACAGAGCAAGGGAGAGAGAAAGATATAGAGGAAGGGAAGGAGGGAGAGAGAAAGAGAGAAAAAAAGGAAGAAAGAAAGAAAGAAAGAAAGAGGGACGGAGAGAGAAAGAAGGGAAGGAAGGAAAAGAGAGAAAGAGGGAGAAATAAAGCGAAAGGGAGGAAGAGAGAGGGTTTTTTTGTCCAAACTTTTCTTTAGCCCCCCCCCCCACCCCCCCTTCAATGTTCCCCAGGATTTTGAAAATATGGTTGGGAAACACTGCTCTAGGATACAGTATCCAATCCCTTCTGCTCTGTACCAGGAAAGGGTTACATATTTTTGTGTCGAATCACCCTGATATATATACCACATATATATATTGTTATTTATAAATACTCGCTCACTCAAGGATAGGCACTCTAGTACTCAGTGATAGCATTGAGACATTTGAAGAGCATCAGCTGCCTACCACTGAGCTGTCTAATAGTTATCCCCACATCACACAATAGTTTCACCTCTTAACACAGATGTTAGGATTCTTAAGATGTGTTTGAGAAATCTCAGAACTCATATCCAAAGAAAGATGGATTTTATAATAAGCTTTCATGAGCTGCAATTCATCAGACATAGTAGAAGAGATTTTAGGAGAAGAAAATGATTCCATTGCAAAGCTATCTTGGAGATGGGAGATACTTCCAATGTAATCTACCAATCCCCCTGCATTGATTGCCCCTGTGACAATGTAGGACAGATGGGGAGGAAGCTAACCACCAGACTGCAAGAACACAAGCGAGTCATCAGATGAGGAGACCTCAACTCATTGATAGCCTCGCACTGCAATGAACAAGGACACACATTCAATTTTGCAACTACTAAGATTGTTGCACGAGCAGGCACAAAATCAGCTAGGGAAGTGATTGAAGCCTGGGAAGCAGGCCCCTTGTAACCAAGTATTATCAATTATTTAGAAGGTGAGGGCTGAGCAGCGTAAGCAAACAACAGCCAATGATTTAAAAGACAGCCACAAACATACCCCAATCAATATACAACAGGCACTCTACAACACACAGAACAGCATACACTCTGCTAGAGAGAAGTTCCCTGAAGATTGGCTCCAACATGAGTCCAAAAGCTCAGAAGACAAAACCTCTGGTTCTTTTCCTACTCCAGATTGGATCCTGCAAGAAAAAGATTCCTTTCTTTTCCTAATGAATTTTCTACAGAGTGCTAATTGCGGTAAAACCACCCTACCATCACCATCATTACACCCCACTTTTGGGGGGGTGACCAGGGCAGATTACATGGGTTTTCTTTTTCTATCAGCAGAACAAGATCCCTGTAAAGTACTTTGGTCTGACAGTGAGATCAATGCCTTCCAGTATAATCTAACCCTATGGATTCCAGGTGAGGATTCCAGGGCTGTAGGATATGTCGGACTCCTACCCTTCAAAGCAGCAGGACTTTCTGAAACTGGAGAAGAGGAATTTCATTCCTGAATTCCTATTTTAGGGAATTTACTTCTTACCAAGATCTAGAAATCCTGATCATGACAAGCCCACAAAGAAAATATTAGGAGGAAGGTGCTCCAAGCAAATTTCTCTCTTTGAAAAGAAAAAAATGAAGAATAACAACATGGGCAAGGCTGCTATTTTTCTCCAAGCATGGTGCCAGCATGTGCCAAACTCCAATTCATAGAATTCCTGGTTTTGGTTGCTCCATCAAGCACAGCAGGAAGACATGCTAGGATTGAAGAATTAAGTTTAGCAGATGCGTATTTTTCTTCTTCTTGCATAATGTTGCATAATACTCTATTTGATTTGTTTTATGTACAGGCTCATATTTTATTTTTGAAGGTCATGTTTTCTTCTTTTTTTATTTCTCAGTTGCTCAGTGCCTTTGAACCATTATCCTTGCCACTCGAAATTCAGGGTGAGGTCAAATAAATTACATCCATACTTCTATTACACTGCAATTGCACTGTCACAATGTATTTCACGTAGGTCTTTGTTACAAAATTTGAAGCTTCAATCAGTGCTAAATGCAGAAGTTAGGCTGTTAACCGGTGCCTAATATCAGAATTATCTAATGAGGATGTTGATCTACCTAATTATATCCACTATAACACTCATTGTTACAGAAGTTAAGATATTGGACAAAATCTCTATTGTTAAGTATAGTTTATGTATGCTATAGTATGAATTCCAGTATGAATTTAGTAGATGTAAAGCTCAGCAGGAGTGCATTTGGTTCCTGTCCTTGCTTTTAGGAGATATTCTAGCCAGATATTTAAATGTCAATAACATTTATATAAATACAAATAAATATCCAACTATATTAATTTTTAATGGATTGAATTTATATGCCGCTTCATTCAAACCTATCTAATTAGCAGTGCTAAAAAATCCAGCTTCTGCGCATACACAGAAGCAAAAAAAACCCCGATGGTGGCACCATAGGCAGGTTCAGAAGTGTTACAGGCCTGGGTCACTGCCAGTTCTACTGACCCAGGCCACCAAGTTACTACTGGTTCCATAAAACCGGTCTGAACTGGGAGGAACCAACTTCTGATCACATTCCATTCTTCCTTATTAAGATTGGGTCTCTGGCCAATTTCGCCTGTATTATAATCAACCAAGCAACCATGTGGTGGTTGTATGTAGAGAAAATGGCAGCTTGACAAGAATGGGAAAGGTGCAGAGATTAATAATAATAATAATAATTTATTAGATTTGTATGCCGCCCCTCTCCGAAGACTTGGGGCGGCTCACAACAACGATAAAAACAATATTATACTGGCACAAATCTAATATTAAAAAAACTAAAAACCCTATCATAATTAAAAACCAAACAGCACATACATACCAAACATAAATTATAATAAGCCTGGGGGAAAGGTGTCTCATATCCCCCATGCCTGGCAGTATAGGTGGGTCTTAAGTAGTTTACGGAAGACAAGGAGGGTGGGAGCAGTTCTAATCTCCGGGGGGAGTTGATGCCAGAGGGCCGGGACCGTCACAGAGAAGGCTCTTCCCCTGGGGCCCGCCAGACGACATTGTTTAGTCAACGGGACCCGGAGAAGGCCAACTCTGTGGGACCTTATCGGCCGCTGGGATTCGTGCGGTAGCAGGCGGTTCTGGATTAATCAGGAAAAAGGCACATGTGTACTTACGAAATGAAGGAAACACATCATTTTAACGTGAAACGCATGGATTTCATTGAATGGCCTTTAACAGTAATAACTACCAAGACCATCTTTCTGAATTTCAAACTTTATTTAAATATTCCAAGGGTGAATATCTCACTTTCTGTTCACAGATGGCCTACAATCTTCTGTGCCAGATTAGAAGGTACCCAGAATCCCCCTTTTTTTAAAAAGGGTTAATCATGCATTGATTTTGCTCTAAATCCCCTGCCACTATCTCCCTCCCTTCACAGATAAACCAACCAGAGTATTTAAACACTGTCATGTGACATCATGAAGCGACTGCTGTTCTCTCCTTTCAGTCTTCTTCATCTGGAAAGCTCTGCCTCTCATAGAGTCCAGTTCAAAACTTCATCCATTCACTGATCATGTCAGTTAGGATCAGGAATATTACACCCATCTTGCAAATAGGGGGAGGTGGTGGTTTTAGCATGATATTCCGATTCCCTAATGCCCTCCATTTGCATATATAATATGGCATGTCATGCAAGTTCATCTTTATTTGTTTGTTTATTTGTTTGTTTGTTTATTTGTTTATTTGTTTGTTTGTTTATTTGTTTATTTGTTTATTTGTTTATTTGTTTATTTGTTTATTTGTTTATTTGTTTATTTGTTTATTTGTTTATTTGTTTATTTGTTTATTTGTTTATTTGTTTATTTGTTTATTTGTTTATTTGTTTGTTTGTTTGTTTGTTTATTTGTTTGTTTGTTTGTTTGTTTGTTTGTTTGTTCATTCATTCGTTCATTCGTTCATTCGTTCATTCGTTCATTCGTTCATTTATTTATTGAATTTGTATGCTGCCCCTCTCCATAGACTCGGGGCGGCTCACAACAATAACAAAGACAATGTAAGAACAAATCTAATAATTTAAAAAACACTAAAAACCCCATTATTAAAAGCAAGCATACACACAAACATACCATGTATAAACTGTATAGGCCTGGGGGAGATGTCTCAGTTCCCCCATGCCTGACGGCAGAGATGGGTCTTAAGAACTTTACGAAAGGCAAGGAGGGTAGGGAAAGTTCTGATCTCCGGGGGGAGCTGGTTTCAGAGGTCTGAGGTCTTTCAGGTCAGTCACTGAGCTATTACAATACAGAGCTGTCATATAATTCCCTATAAGGATGGCAGTGAAGGGCTACCAAGTTTTTTACTACCATACTGTGGGCGTGGCTTATGCAGGATGCTCTGCATTTTCTTTCAACATCTTTCAGTGCAAATTGGGTGCTCTGCGTTGGAGCTCCATTTTCGCTACCCCACTACGTTTCCCCCCCCCCCGTCCGGGCAGCAGCCCACCCCTGAAGGGTGCCCAAGATTACATCTTAATATGCTATACAAATTAACAGCTTTTTAAACTAAAGGGTGTTGTTTCAACTGTGATGTCCTGAAAGCAAAAGTTACTTGGATGAGGACCAGAGGTAATATTCTGCTGTTTCAGCTGGTTCGTGCAAACCGGTAGCGATGATTAGAAATGAGCCTGCCCACCCGCCTGAACATGATGCTGTCCTATTTAGCCATGTTTTCGAGGCTGGGCGCATGCGCAGAAGATGCACATGGGAGTAAAGTGCATGCTCGGGAGGCTGTGCACATGTGTAGAGTGGTTTTGCAAGTGCTCATCTTTGCAAACCGGTAGAGAAGGTAAGTGAATACCACCTCTGATGAGGACAGAAACACGTGGTAGGTCTGAGCATGTTTTGAAGGTTTATTTGTGCATCATTTATTACTCAAAATGATTCCTAGCAAATGTTAAGAATACACATATTCCAATACTAACATTGTTCTACTAATAATGAAAAGTTGATTATGGGATTTCCCCCTTCTTTTTTGTCTTCTTTCTACTTGGCAAGGTAGAAAGTTGCAACTAACATTGTCTAGTGCTACATAGTTGGAAGAAACACTGGCTCCAACCCAGTCGTGTTATACGTTTGAACTCAGATTATGAGTTCAATGTATCTGAGTACACTCTCTACACTGAAATAATTTTCAAAACAGAGAAACATAGAAACATAGAAGACTGACGGCAGAAAAATACCATCTAGTCTGCCCTTATACTATTTCCTGTATTTTATTTTACAATGGATATATGTTTATCCCAGGCATGTTTAAATTCAGTTACTGTGGATTTACCAACCACGTCTGCTGGAAGTTTGTTCCAAGGATCTACTACTGTTTCAGTGAAATAATATTTTCTCACGTTGCTTTTGATCTTACTAACTTCAGATTGTGTCCCCTTGTTCTTGTGTTCACTTTCTTGTTCTTGTGTTCCTGAGAAGGGACTACATACATGCGTACATACATACAATACAATACATTTGGATTTTTAAAAAATATTCCCAACTCGGGAGCACCCGCTATGTCTTTACGTATCCTTTGAAATATTTTATTTAGTCACTGGGAAACTAACAGCTGACGGAGTTTCTGTCTTATGAAAATGTGTCCTACCTCACTGAATCCAAAGCAGCAGTCCTACAATTAGCTTAGCCAATAGGAAACCACAATAGCCAATAGATTAAGAACATTATGTAAGAAGAATTATTTTCATCCGTGTCTCTCGGCAACCACTTCTGACCTATAACTAGACGTGCTTTCCAAATGGTTTCTTATCTAGATATAGGAAAGGGGTGTGGGGAAATAACTTACGCAGTAAATACCATTCTTGGTAATATTTTGTAGCTTACTTGTTCAGCTATTACAGGCTTTTCATTCTTCAGTCCCAATGCACTCTCGTGTAGGTTTCTCAGGCATGGTTTAACTTATTCTTTGCTACAACCGACACTCTGTCACAGTGGTTTGTTTTCACATTCAGTTCTAGCGGAAGGGTGAAGGAAATGCTTTTTGCAACTTTTATTTCACTGCTTTTTCTTTTTCAGCAGAGAAAGGGAAGCAAAAAAGTCCCTTCCTTTGTATGTGGCCTTCTACATCAGTGTTTCTCAAACCTGGCATTTCCAAGATACGTGGACTCCAAAACAGCTGGGGAATCCTGGGGTTTGAAGTCCACATATTTTAAATTTATCAAGTGGGGAAAAAACACTGTTTCTACAACAATTGGAACTGCAGATACTCCAGGTTGAGAACTATGGGCGCAGCAATGTGAAAAACATTTGGAGGGTGCCAGGAGGGGGGTGATTTATGAAGGAAATCCACCAAGCTTTGTGGAGTTTCAAGAAGGCATTCTTCTTGAAGGACTCTTTCTGTGGAAGCAATGTTTCCTGTTCCCCACCCCCCTCAAATATTCTTGCTGTATCTTCCATGAAGAATACTTGTGTGATTGCCATATTTGTCCTCTCCATTTTGAGGATAAACTCCAGTGAAATCACCCTGATTTTTTTTTACATATCCAGTTAGGTCCTATCTTCATCCTGCAGAAATGAAAGGAGGCAATGAAAGCCTCACAACATACCTCAATGATGTTATTTAAGCCGAGGTGGTGCAGTGGGTAGAGTGTAGTACTGCAGGCCACTAAAGCTGACTGCTAGATCTGCAGGTCAGCAGTTCAAATCTCATCACTGACTCGAGGTTGACTCAGTCTTCCATCCTTCCGAAGTGGATAAAATGAGGACCCGGATTGTGGGGACAATATGCTTTCTCTGTTAAAAAGCTGCCCTGAGTCTAAGGAATGAAGAAAGAAAGAAAGAAAGAAAGAAAGAAAGAAAGAAAGAAAGAAAGAAAGAAAGAAAGAAAGAAAATAACTGGTTAGCACCAGACTGATAAGTGGTTTTCTTAGTTGGATTCCTGGTGATCCAAAATACTTAAAAAAAATGTTCCAGTTCCAAATCATCTCCACAATGGATGATTACAATATACAAATACATACAAAACACACACACACTCAAAACATGGTGGTATACACCTGAATTCCAATTATTTCAATAGGCTTTGGCCTGATTCAGCATGGCTCTTATGTTCTTATGTCCTTAGTAGCCCTCAGTCTAGGCTGAATAGCTTGCAAACTTTTGCCAAAATACCTCAGTCCAGATAGGATTTTCCTATCAGTTTAAAATCAAACTGGAATGAGCATAAAAGAGCTTAAACAGTAAGTCTGGATATGCCTTGGATTAGTTCCACGTAGAATGTATTTAGCTTAGATGAGGAGTCACATATCTATTTAGATGTGCATTTTAATCCCAAGATAAATGACTGAATGTAATGAAGTCCGGAGTTCAGTTACGGTGAGGCTTTGGCCAGAACTACTGATGTGCCGTCAGAGATAAACCTTCAAGAAATACGAGACTAATTCAGTTCTGTAATGAAGAGACAATCCATTTTTTGGGAATCTTCATTAAGAGAAGATGGAGCTCATGGACAACTTGGATTGGGGCATAAGGGCATCCTAGAGAATAAATAGTAGCCACCGTTTCTTGGATAATTTCCAGTATAGGTAATTATCAAGCGCAATGCCCTAGTTACACTTCCCTGTAGTTTCAGTTAATCAAATTGCTGTCATACTCAGTGGGGTTCTTGCACTGTGCTTGTTGAATAGCTACAGCGTCTCCCAGCTCTGGAAACTCTGCCTTTTCTTGGTATGGCTGAAATATGCACATATTCTCAGCCCTTTGAGGTAGGCCAGATTGGGAAACAAACACCACATAGTATACTACAACAGTACTTGATTGTTGTAGGTATTATTATTATTATTATTATTATTATTATTATTATTATTATTATTATTATTTATTGGATTTGTATGCCGCCCCTCTCCGAAGACTCGGGGCAGCTCACAACAATAATAAACAATAGTGTAACATTAAAACAAATCTAATAATAAAAAGATATATAAAACCCCCAAGATTAAAATCATACAACACATACATACCAAACATAAAATATAAAAGCCTGGGGGAGATATCTCAGTTCCCCCATGCCTGGTGATATAAGTGGGTCTTGAGTAATTTGCGAAAGACAAGGAGGGTGGGGGGCATTCTAATCTCTGGGGGGAGTTGATTCCAGAGGGCTGGGGCCGCCACAGAGAAGGCTCTTCCCCTGGGGCCCGCCAAACAACATTGTTTGGTTGACGGGACCCGGAGAAGGCCAACTCTGTGGGACCTTATCGGTCGCTGGGATTCGTGCAGTAGAAGGCGGTTCTGGAGGTATTCTGGTCCAATGCCATGTAGGGCTTTAAAGGTCATTACCAACACTTTGAATTGTGACCAGAAACTGATCGGCAGCCAGTGCAGGCCACGGAGTGTTGTGGATTTATTTTATTTATTTGTTTGTTTGTTTGTTTGTTTTGTCCAATACACAATAATACACAATGAGTGTTATAGTGGATATAATTAGGTAGAATGTATTAGAGGGGGAATAGAGGAGAAAATAAAGGAGTGAAATATAACTATGAGAGAATAGCAGAAAAAAGATATAGGTATAGAAGAGAAGATATAGGAGAGACAATAGGACAGGGGATGGTAGGCACTCTGGTGCACTTATGTACGCCCCTTACTTGGTGAGGTCAACCGTGGATAGTCTAAGGGTAAAGTGTTGGGGGTTATGGGATGATACTACAGAGTCCGGTAATGAATTCCATGCTTCGACAACTCAATTACTAAAGTCGCCGTTTTTACAGTCAAATTTGGAGCAGTTAATAGTAAGCTTGCATCTGTTGTGGGCTCTTGTGTTGTTGTGGTTGAAGCTGAAGTAGTCTTTGACAGGCAGGACGTTGCAGCATATGATCTTGTGGGCAATACTTAGATCATGTTTGAGGCATCTTAGTTCTAAGCTTTCTAGACCCAGGATTGTAAGTCTATTTTTGTAGGGTCTTTTGTTACGGGTAGAGGAGTGAAGAGCTCTTCTGGTGAAGTATTTCTGGACATTTTCAAGGGTATTAATGTCAGAAATGCGGTATGGGTTCCAAACAGATGAGCTATATTCTAGGATGGGTCTGGCAAAAGTTTTGTAAGCTCTGGTAAGCGCAGATTCTCACTCCAGCTCCTACGAGGATCAAAAGCACTCTCTGCGATTTCATTTTGTTTCACTGCCCTTCATTCTGTGTGTGTATGTATTTGCATGAGGATCTAAGTGCCACGAGAGGAAGGGAGGGCAGTCCACCAAATAGCAATTGGAGCAGTTTCCCTCTTTGCACGGGGGTGAGGCCAACAACAGTGGGCTGGGGGTTCACTGCCCGGAACGTAAAGCTGGCAGGAGGAGGAAGAGGAGGCAGAAGTAGACTGTTTGTGCTGGGAAAGTTTGGTGCAGTAGGCTTTCCAGGCCCAAAATGGGCTGGGGAGCATGTGTGGATAGTGCATGCATGGGAATGTGCATATGTGTAGTGCAAGGATGCATATGTGGGGTGTGCATGCATGCGCATGGCACATTGCATTGTGGGTGTTGGCAAGCACACCCGCTGCATGCGTGCACACACTCATTTTTGGCATGCAACCAGAAAATGGTTCGCCATCACTGCCCTAGAGAATCAGGGTTATTTGAAATCTCATCCTCTTATTCTACCTTGCAGCTGTACTTTGGTGTCTCTTTTATCTGCTGAAGGTTGTTGCATTATTTTTGATAATGTTACCTCTGCCTTCACTACACCTACGCTTAAATGATTGACAGAATCCCCAAGAGTAAATCAATATCATTTCCACCAACTTAACAGACCAATGTCAATTTATCTCAACCAGGGAGCCAGATTAAGACTCTCGAACTGAATTATTTCCTCTATTAATGTTGCTATAAATGGCAGCTAATGATATAAAATATTACGGTTATTCATTTGGACTTTTCAGGTCAGATTTCCAAACAGTGAGTTGCCTCATGCTGATTTTTTTAATACAGCCACAGCACACAATTTCCTTTTCACTGAAACACGTGCCCATCCACAGGAAACTCACAACAGGCATGTGGCCTTGTTTGTCAGTTTTGAAGAAAAAAATAGGCGTCACTTTTTTAAAAAAACAACCCTGAGGAGACAAGAATCTCTTTGGTTTCCTTTTATGAGTTGAAGAGTTCTAAGAATTGAATATTGGTCTCATTCATTCATATGTATATGTGTGTGTGTGTGTGTGTGTGTATGTGTATATGCAGTAATGGACAGCCAAATTTTTTACTACCGCACTGTGGATGTAGCTTATTTTGTGGGTGTGGCTTAATTGTCATATGACTGGATAGGAGTGACTTGCCGGCCATGTGATCAGATGGGAGTGGTTTGAATGATCATCATCATTCAAATGAACTGTTAAGTCCTTGATTTACAACCTTACCAGTGTCGCTCGTTGGGATGACAATTGGCTTTATGTTTCCCACGCTCTCCTACCTGGGTCGCCCTCCCGCCTCAGGCTGGGTAGCTAGGCGAATGGGTGCTTCCAAAAGCATAAATGCTGCCAGCGCTGCTTCCACCCATGCATTCTGCTTGCACCTCACGTGAGGCTGGAGGGGAGCTGGGCAGGAGAGAGGGAAGCTTGTCTGAGGCCAGGAAGGAGGAAAGAGGAAAAAAGCAAGGAGTACAGATGAAGCAGCAGCAGCAGGGGGAAAAAGGAGAGCCGAACAGAGACCAGTAATCCAGGAAGTGACTGTGGCTGATCAGCTGGAGTTGCGCACACATCTTCATTTCCACCGGTGGAAATATATATATATGGATATGGATATGGATACAGGTATGAAGGTCTTGGCATATTCGGGTTTCTTCCCGTGTAGGATTCAGAAATTTCTGGTGACGTTTCGACGAGGTCCCACTCATCATCTTCAGGCTGGTGCTTCTGTCCTTGTTCTAGGGCGAACACAGCGAGACCTGAGCTGCCTTCTCTCTATAAATACTGGTGGCTGGGTGTGGTTTGATGGCTCAGCAATTGCCTGCTGTGTAGAAACTTCCTGGTGAGTCAGTGGGGTAACACCTGGGGTCGTTGATGTGACTGAGGTATGCTGATTAGTTAATGATTGTGGATTAGGGGTGATATCCTGAGTAGTTGGATATAGTTCACCCCTAAACCACAATCATTAACTAATTAACTTAACTAATCAGCATACCTCAGTCACATCAACCACCCCAGGAATTAACCCCACTGACTCACCAGGAAGTTTCTACAGGCAATTTCTATCCTTAATATGTTCTTTCAGATCTTCCAATGGTACATCTATTACCACTGAATCCATTCACTTTATTGCTGGTCATCCTCTCCTTTTCTTTTCTTTCCTTTGTTTCCTTCCCCTTTTCCCAGCACTGAAACCTTCTTCAGCGAGCCAGGTCTTTGCCTAGTGTTTCTAAAGTAGAATAATCTGAGCCTGCTCATTTCTGTCTCAAGTAAGAACTCTGGGTCAATTTGTTCAAGATCTGTATTGTTTGCTTTCGTAGCTGCCTACAGTACTCTCAGGAAAGTTCGCCAATACCAAAATTGAAAAGCATCAATCCATTCCTGCTTCTTCAAAACTTTAACTCCTGTGGAGTGTCGCAAAGAATAGCAGGGCTTGCACAATTCTGATTTCTATAGATACAGATACATCACAGCATTTGGATATTTTTTCCAAGCCCTTCATGGCTGCTCTACCAAGTGCTCTACCTACTTCTACCAAGTGCTCTACCTACTCTGAGGCATATTTATTGACTGCTTGTTCCTTTAATGTTGATGGGTTGATCCTAAAAGTCAAGCTATCTAATACTTTGATATCATTGTTCTCCATTTTAAGGTAGATTGATAGACTTCTTGTCATTAATGTGGCCTTCTTTATATTTAATTTTTCTCCCATGTTTTCATTGCTCCTTTCCTCGTGGGAAGCATATCTTTCCCATTTTGGCAATTCCTGTTTTGGCAATTGGAAGATATTCTGGGATCTGGCATTGTTACATTTTGTTTTATTATTAAAGACAGTACTGGGGACAGATGTTAAGATGAAGCTATGTTTCTTATAATTGTATGTTTTAACTATCACATTTATTATTATTATTATTTATTATTATTATTATTATTATTATTATTATTATTATTATTTATTAGATTTGTATGCCGCCCCTCTCCGGAGACTCAGAGCGGCTCACAACAACAAAACAGTACAAATCCAATGGTTAAAACAATTGAAAACTCTTAACATAAAAACAATCATACATCTCATGCAGACCATGCATAAAGTGGAAACAGCCCAGGGGAATCAATTTCCCCATGCCTGGTGACAGAGGTGGGTTTTAAGGAGTTTGCGGAAGGCAAGGAGGGTGGGGGCAATCCTAATCTCCGGGGGGAGTTGATTCCAGAGGGTCGGGGCCGCCACAGAGAAGGATCTTCCCCTGGGTCCCGCCAGATGACATTGTTTTGTTGATGGGACCCGGAGAAGGCCAACTCTGTGGGACCCAACTGGTCACTGGGATTCGTGCAGCAGAAGTTTTATGAGTGTAAGCTACTTAGATTCCATATAAAGGAAAGGAAAGGGAATTTTTGTAGCTCAGAGTTGAACAGTGAGCTCCTTGGTGCTTTCTGAGCTTGGTGGCTTTCTTTTCTTGCAGATTTATCAAATTTATCAAATTTACTAACCCTAACAGTAAAGTTTGGTAATCAAATTCTGCAAGAATACTACCAGGTTTAGAGACCATCACGGACCCCAGAAAGAGCCATTCATCTGACATTTTCAAAATGGTTTTGCTATAACAAGAAGTAATACTCTATGTTCTATGAAATCGCAGTAACAATTATAGTATTATTTTGTACTATCTGTGATTTGAAACCGGATGATACAGAATTATACTCATTCAATCTCTCTCACACAAAACATGGAAACAATGATTTCAGAAACTAGAGAGAAGCAGGAGAACCTGTCACTTACTCTTGAGTTATTATTTTTTTCCTGAAACATTTGCTGGGAACATTTACCTGACACTTTGATGAAAGCTGGTACTATGACACTTACTAATCTTAGAATGGAATCTATTTTGATGCTGAGGCACTGTAGATTTTGAAGGGGGCTATGCAAGGGCTGATGTGACTTCTCTTAGCTACTTTGACTGACCCATTCCTCTATCCGTTTCTAGTTGCCCGTGAAAGCAACACTGTTGTTCCCTCTGTCTCTTACCTTGGCATCGTCTCCTTTGTGGCCATCATATGCTGAATCTAATGAGCTCCTTGGCTAGGCAGTGCTGAAGAAGATGCACATGATTGTAATTTTAAAAAATACTGTAAATATAAATGGCACGCATCCCTTGGCCTTGGCCATGTAGCCAAGGCCACCATCTGCTTGGTTCAGCTGTCTGATGTTTATGTGTTGAAAAGAATGTGCTTCAGCTCTTTCAATCTGGACTGGCTGCAGGATAGCGGCAACCTTTTTATCTGATGGGTGTTTGGCCAGTCTCATCCAACTTCCAACTGTTTGTGCTAAACAGCCCCATTATACCGAGGAGCTGTTTCCTGAATGTCAAAGCACTTGCCCATATTAGAAGTAATAATCTTTCCCTTGTTTATTTCCTACTACCTGTTCCTTTCATCTCATCCTGCAAAGGATAAGGTGTATTTTTTTACACATTTTATTTATTTATTTATTTGTTTATTTATTCATTCATTCATTCATTCATTCATTCATTCATTCATTCGACTTATATGCCATCCTTCTCTGAGGACTCAGGGTGGTTCACAACATATAAAAATGCAAATAAAAATACAAAAACCACTTCAAAAGTTCAATATTTAAAACAATCTAAACCCCCCAAATTTAAAATCATACAACCCTACTCACTCAATCACAGTCATACTAAGGGCCGGAGCAGATGTTAAAGTTCAGGGACCCCAAGTCTGCTGGCAAAGGTAAGTTTTCAAGACCTTCTGGAAGGCCAGGAGAATGGGGAGGTACGAATTTCTGGAGGGAGTTGGTTCCAAAGGGCCGGAGCCACCACAGAGAAGGCCCTTCCCCTAGGCCCTGCCAGACGACATTGCCTGGCTGACGGGACCTGGAGAAAGATGACTCTGTGGGACCTGACCAGTCACTGGGATAAATGAGGCAGAAGATGGTCTCGTAATATTACAAGTGAATGCTAAGGAGCATCAACTTCCAGCCGGGACTGTCAAAAGTCAATCTTTAGCTATGCATTCTGTATACCTATTGTGACTAGTACTATCATGAGTGTTGAAACACAATGTATGTGGGGAAAAGCTTTGTCCTTGCTGTCATCACCTCTCCAGCTCACGACATTTTCCAATCCATTAAATGTAAGGGTAGGTTTTGAATGTTTGATCCTTTGCATTACTGGTCTAAGACTAGTAACGCTATGCTTCATTCACTTCAATGGGAAACAAATGCAGAGATGCTTACTGACCCAGTCAGTCAAAAACTGCCTTTGTTTATTATTTATTTATTAGATTTATAGGCCGCCCTTCTCCTCACGGACTCAGGGCAGCTCTCGTTACTCTTCTTCAGGTCCCTCCTTTGTTCCAATGGTCTAATTCTTCTCCTCTTACTGTTTTGCAGTTCATTAATTTCTGAAAGACAAGGCTCCTGTATGTTTTACATTTAGAAACATAGAAACATAGAAGATCGATGGCAGAAAAAGACATCATGGTCCATCTAGTCTGCCCTTATACTATTTTCTGTATTTATTATTATTATTATTATTATTGTTATTATTATTATTATTATTATTATTATTTATTAGATTTGTATGCCACCCCTCTCCGTAGACGTATCTTAGGATGGATGGATGTTTATCCCAAACATGTTTAAATTCAGCTACTGTGGATTTACCAACCAAGTCTGCTGGAAGTTTATTCTAAGCATCTACTACTCTTTCAGTAAAATAATATTTTCTCACGTTGCTTCTGATCTTTCCCCCAACTAACCTCAGATTGTGCCCCTGTGTTCTTGTGTTCACTTTCCTATTAAAAACACTTCCCTCCTGAACCTTATTTAACCCTTTAACATATTTAAATGTTTCGATCATGTCCCCCCCTTTCCCTTCTGTCCTCCAGACTATACAGATTGAGTTCATTAAGTCTTTCCTGATACATTTTATGCTTAAGACCTTCCGTCTTGTAGCCCATCTTTGGACCCGTTCAATTTTATCAATATCTTTTTGTAGTTGAGGTCTCCAGAACTGAACACAGTATTCCAAATGTGGGTCTCGCCAGTGCTCTATACAGAGGGATCACAATCTCCCTCTTCCTGCTTGTTATTTGTCCTGCCTAATTGCTTGGAATTGTTATGTGATTATGTTCATTCATTAGCTTCAAAGAGGCCTTGACATCTAATGGTTTGTGGGCTGTATGCCATATGTCTGCAGGTAAGGCCTATATGGGCATGAAATGTTCTTCCACATGTTGGGCAGACATGTGTGGGCACCATTGTCGCAGCATTGGCAGCTCTGGCTCACTTCTCTTCTGCTATGAATGTTCTTCTGGCCTTCGATGTCTGGCAGCCTTGGTGGATCAGCATGCACCATGTTGGTCAGTCTTGTGCCAGGGCTTCCCAAGAGGTGGTATTGATATTGTGGGGCTTGAAGGAGGCTTTCAACGTGTCTTTGTAATGCTTCCTTTGTTTCCCCCATCGCTTTCCTTTAGACAGGTCACCATAGAGGAGCTGTTTAGGGATGCAATGGTCTGGCATCCTAGCAACATGGCTTTCCCACTGTGTCTTTCATCAGCAGGATGGGAATTGATGGCAGGCCTGCTCTGGAGGGGACCTCAGTGTCAGGCACCTTTTCCTGCCTCTGGATCCTCAGAATTCTATGGAGGCAGGTCATGTCTCCGGAGAAGGGCGGCATACAAATCTAAATAATAATAATAATAATAATAATAATAATAATAATAATAATAATAATAATAATAATGCAAAAGAGGTTCAATTGCCTAACATGTCTCCTGTATACCTCAAGTCTCACTAGCATATAACAGGGTAGTTAGCATTACTGCTCGGTAGACTTTGAGCTTTGTAGCAAGGCTTATTCCATGTTGGTTCCTCACATTGGTCATTAGTCTGCCAAATGCAGAGCTTGCCTTGGCAATTTTGCAGTTGACCTCAAATGTCAATTGTCACTGCACGGGAGAGGGTGCTGCCAAGGTATGTAAATTGGTTGGCCTGTTTGTAGGTTTTGTCCCTTTACTGTGATGGTGGTCTCTTGGTATTTGGCTTTTGGAGCTGCCTGATGCATCACTTCGGTCTTCTTTTATGTTGATAAGGAGACCAATGTTGTTGCATGCTGCTGCAAAATTTTGCAGCAGGAATTGTTATATATTTATTAACTGAATGGTAAAATTTTAAATACATACCTTCAAGGGTTGTAGGATGAAGTAGGGAGCACCACTGAACTGATTTTAGAAGATATGAAAGAAAGTTTTATTTAAGTACATGTTGTAACTATTATCTGAGATAGGCTTTGCCTTTGAAACTACTGGAAAAAACAAAGAAATGCACAAGAAATTTATAATCCATAAATGTAGATTAACTTTGGTTTATCTACATATCTATGTACTTATCAGCTCTATTTAGTCTTATTTTTCACTATTGGCTGAAGGGACTTTATATATCCAAATTACTAGTAAATTTCATTTCCTAGGATTTGTGCTCAGAAAGATACATGGTATCAGCATTTTCCCATATAAGTTTGATTTGTGGGGACAGCATAAAATGAAGATTTCAGGGGGAGGTAACTGTTTCTCCAAACATTGCTGGTGAGTTCAGGTACAGGAGACAGAACCAAGTCTAAAATCAAAACTGTCAAAATAACTGGTTCTGAAATGATATCACTGCTAGTGGGGATTCTTAAAATATTTGTCTGCAAATCTAAATTATTCTCTGGAGGAGAATAAAAGGAAAATGTGTTTATAAAGGCTTTGGTTCTTTTTGTTTAAAAACTATGTGGAATTTTGTCCTGGTGCATTTAGAGTTCCCAGAACTGTTTATCAAATGAATTGAATAGAATTATTTTTTTTAAAGGCAGGAAGAGAAAATTGTGCTTGAGTTGAGTTATATGATGTTTGAGTTATAGCTGCACTAGGTTACATGTTTAAATAACAAGGCAGACTTGCATAATTGGTTCTGGCAACTAAAGAGAAGGTGTTGAATTACATGAGTTCTGCTAAAGTTTGCTGAGAGGGAAAACAGGCACATACAAATATATACAAAAGCACAAGCAATATGGACCCACTTTTCTGGAAATATGATTTCCAGCTCTACAATAAAATATTTCTATTCTTTGTGAGATACAAAGAACCTTTGGTAAATTGAAAACAAGCAACATTGTCCAGGCAGCCTTTGTATCAACAATGTGGAAATAATTTAAGTGAATTGATGTTGGTGGGTGGATGAATAAGATTTGGGGGGATTGGAAAAGAAAGAGAAGGGCAATTATGGGGAATATTATAGAATTACTGTGTGGGATAAAAGTTGCAAGTAAGTGCAAAAAGTATTCAAAATTATTGATTTGATGTTAAAATTAACAATACTTATTTCTGAGTAGGCATAGTTAGGATTACATTGTTAATTGAACCAGTTATGAGAAAGATAAAAGAATATCTACCGGGGGGGGTGGAGTTGCATTTATATGGAGGGAAGTATGAAGTGGGGTACCCCAAGGCTCTTAAAAATCTTTGTTTATTCTGACCTTTTTCACTTCTGCACATCTCCTTAAGCCACCTAATAATTCAACTTTACTTCACTAATCCCATATCTAAAAATAAATACTATGATGCCAGCAAATAAAGGCTCTTACACTTCCATCGATGAAGATATTGAAGAGTACTGGACCTCTTCAATACTCTTCAATATCTTCATCAATGATTTAGAAAAGGAGAAAGGGGAATTCATAAAATTTGTAGATGACACCAAGCTGTCAGGAATAGCCAATACTGTATTCCAGAAGATGGTCTCAAGATATAGAAGGACCTTGACTGACCTGAAGACTATCTATCTAAGAAAATGAAATTCAGTGCTGAGAAAAGTAAGATTCTACATTCAGGCAAGAAAAACCAAAGCGTGGGTACAGAATAGGAGGTACCTGGTTCAATAGTAGTAAGTGCGAGAGGGATCTTGGAGTCCTAGTGTACAATCTCTTAAATAGGAGCCAAAGCAGGTATGAGCAGCAGAGGGAACGTCATGAAACACTGTTCCACCGGCAGAAATGGAGTTGAATGCAACTCCATCACTGCTGGATGTGTGCGCGCTGTACACACGCTGGAATTGGTAATTTTTGCCAAAATTAGCCGAATCTTGCTACCCCACCAGACAGCAACAGTGCCCCCCACTAGCTCTGGCCATGCAGCCTGCTATGCTCTCTTGGAGCGGCGATGGCAGCTGCCCCAAGCGACTCATGGCCTTTGAAAGCACAGCGTTGGAGGCCCAGCCCGACACCACTCTCCGCCAAGCCCAGACCAGGACAAATCAGCTGCTGCTGTGAGGGCAAGGAGAACAGACAGAGCACTCTTCCGCCGATCGAGATCCTCCCTCCTCCACGTCCACTTCTCCACAGGTAAGATGTCACAGTCTGGAATGAAACGAGGGAGGTCGGAGGTGGTCTAACTTGTGCAGAAGTGCCGAAGGGAAGATGTTGCTCAGTGGAGGGCAGTCTGTCTGTTCCCCTCGCTTCCGCTGCTGCAGCCAATTCGTCCGGGTGGAGAGCTGTGTACTGCCATGCCGGGCCCTATTTCAATATTTAAGAGATTTCCACAAAGAGGAGAAGGTTAACCTATTTTCCAAAGTACTTGAAGGCAAAACAAAAAGCAATGGATGGAAAGTAATCAAGTGGAGAACCAATCTAGAACTAGGGAGAAAATTCCTGACAGTTAGAACAATTAATCAGTGAAACAACTTGCCTCCAGAAGTTGTGGGTGCTCCAACACTGGAGGTTTTTAAGAAGAGATTGGACAAACATTTGTGTGAAATGGTAGGATTTCTCACTTGAGCTGGGGGTTGGACTAGAAAACTCCCAAGATCCCTTCCATCTGTTATTCTGTTATATATATGCTTAGTTCAAAAAACTGCTGACGGCTGCATGAAAGGGAAACTTCATTGCATGTGGAACTTTCATTATTCTTTGAAAACTAATAGCAATGCATACTGACATCTAACTTCCTCCTTTTAATGCATTTTATTTCCATAATCATCAGCATGGTTGCAACTTGTGCATTGCTTTAACTGGCTTCAGTAATGTGTACCCCATGCATTAATTCATTCTTTTAAGAATTGTTACCTTCATGAAAAGATCATGCTGTAATTTTCCTTTTTTGAAAAAATAATAATAAAAAAGTAAAAACAGCCTCACCATTTTCTTTTACATTTTTCTTCCTTTTTTACTCATTTGAGACAACAATGAAACTGCATACAGATGGGAAGTTGAACAACTAGCCTTATGGTGCGACCAGAACAATCTGGAACTGAACACATTCAAAACTGTAGAAATGGTAGTAGACTTTAAGAGAAACCCTCCCATTCTACCGCCTCTTACAATACTATAGTGTCAACAGTTGAGACCTTTAAATTTCTAGGTTCCATCATGTCTCAAGATCTAAACTGGTCAGATCAAAAACATCATCAAAAAAGCACAACAAAGTATGTTCTTTTTGCACCAACCCAGGAATAGCAATAGCATTTACATACAAATCCAATAAATAATAATAATAATAATAATAATAATAATAATAATAATAATAATAATAATAATAATAATTTAGACTTATATACTGTTTCATAGTGCTTTTACAGCCCTCTCTAAGTGGTTTACAGAATCAGCATATTGACCCCAACAATCTGGGTCTTCATTTTACCCACATCAGAAGGATGGAAGGCTGAGTCAAGCTTGAGCCAGTGGTGAGATTTGAACTGCTGAACTACAGCTAGCAGTTAGTTGAAGAAGCCTGCAGTGCTGCACTCTAACCACTGCACCACCCTGGAAGCTCAAACTCTCCAAGGAGCTGCTGATACATTGAGTCTGTCATCTGCACCTTTATAACTGTCTGGTTCAGTTACTGCAATCCAACAAGACAGACACAGACTTCAGGGGATAATCAGAACTGCAGAAAAAAACAATTGCTGCCAACCTGCCTTCCATTGAGGACCTGTATACTGCACAAGTCAAAAAGAAGGTGGTGAAAATATTTACTAATACTTTGCATCCTAACCATGAATTGTTTCAATTCCTACCTTCAAAACAATGCTATGGAGCACTGCATGCCAGGGCAGCTAGATACAAGAACACTTTTTTCCTGAATGCCATCACTCTGCTAAACAAATAATTTCCTCAACACTGTCAAACTTTTCACTAAGTCTGCATTACTATTGCTATTATTCTTCTCATCGTTCCTATCACCCATCTCCTCCTGTTTATGACTATGACTATAACTTGTTGCTTGTATCATTATGATTCATATCAATATTGCTTGTTTCCTGATTGCTTATTTGTACCCTATGACAATCATTAAGTGTTGTACCTCAAGATTCGTGACAAATGTATCTTTTCTTTTATATACACTGAGATTTATACACTAAAATGTATTTTATATACATCCCTAGTGTGTCCAATCACACTTGGTCAATAAAGAATTCTATTCTATTCCATTCTATTCTGTTCCGTTCCATTCCATTCCATAGAAACATAGAAGACTGATGGCAGAAAAAGACCTCATGGTCCATCTAGTCTGCCGTTATACTATTTTCTGTATTTTATCTTAAGGTGGATGTGTTTATCCCATGCATGTTTAATACTGTGGATTTACCAACCATGGCTACTGGAAGTTTGTTCCAAGGATCTACTACTCTTTCAGTAAAATAATATTGACTAGTACTACCATGATTGTTGAAATTACTTATTCCAAATGATACTGCAATATTTGTTGGCATCATAATTTTTGTTTTAAAATGTTGCATTAATGAAGAAGCAAAGCTCAGTTGTAATGGTTAGCTTATAAAGTGGCTCAAAGAGTGAAAAGGGTCAGAATAAACTGCTTTTCTTTGGCGGGGCCAAAGGAAATAGGCCCCTGCTTGAAAGAAATATATTACCACCAGAAAAAAGGTACAGATGGACTTAGTGGCTGGTTCTCAGCAGAAGTTTTAGGTCAAATCCCGATCTCTGACAGGCAGAAGGATGCAGTTGTAGCTATTTTGGTAGGCCAGCCCCTCCACAGTCACCTAATCCGTGGGTCAACATCCAACACCAAGCCTTCTTTCATTTAAAGTTTCTTGAATAAAACTCAATGACTAGTTTTTATAAAATGCTAATAATAGTGTGATTTATTTCATACCGGCATACGTAGTATATTGTACGAAGCCTGTTTTTCATTCCCCGTGAACCTCTTCCTGCTTGCCCATGGTTGAGCTCTTTTAATTTCCTTTATTTATTTTAACATTTTGATTGCCTTGGAGTGGAATTCTGAGTTTCTTGGAGGAAAACCACATAAACATAAACCTTTTTTTCATGTAATTCATAAGAGACAACCAGATAAACTCTTTATGGATTCTATTATTTTGTACTATTTTGTACATTATGACTGCAAGAAATTGTAGACCAGGATAAGATATATACCAGTGATGGCGCACCTTTTTCCCTTGGATGCCAAAAAAGAGTGTACGTGCGCTAACATGCATGTGTGAGTGCCCACACCCATAATTCAATGCCTGGGGAGGGTGAAAACAGTTTCCCCTGCCCCCTGGAGGCTCTCTGGAGGTCAGAAATGCTTGTGTTTTGTCCTCCAAAGGCTTTCCTGGAACTGGGGGAGGATAAAA
Organism: Erythrolamprus reginae; assembly: GCF_031021105.1. Lineage (NCBI taxonomy): Eukaryota > Metazoa > Chordata > Lepidosauria > Squamata > Dipsadidae > Erythrolamprus > Erythrolamprus reginae. The sequence continues at coordinate 73,170,404 of NC_091951.1, read as the reverse complement.
ACACCCTCCCCTATCGTGGCCGGAGGCTTTCTGGAAGCCAAAAATGCCCTCCCAGAGTCTTTGTGTGAGCCAAAAATCAGATGGCTGGCACACACAAGCACGTTGGAGTTGAGCTAGAGCAACAGCTCGTGTGCCAGCAGATATGGCTTTGTGTGTCACCTGTGGCACCCATGCTATAGTTTCACCATCACTGGTGTATACATATAATCTGAAGCAGACAGTCTGAGGTTTTAAGGTACCAAATAAATTCCAATCATATTTTTGTATATCCCTAGCAGCAGAAACAGGTTCCAGTTGAATTTTGCTACCAGTGTTCATTTGTGCACGCATCGCACCACACAATTTCACTTATCCACATGCTCAGGACCACATTACAAGCTGAAACACAGCTAAGGAGCTTCTCAGCTGTCCTTTGACCAAAATAAAGGTCAGCATTAAGACAAGGGCAGGAGGGAGGCGTCTTCCAACATGGAGACACTGGGGAAAAAACCACCAAAAATTGCATCATCAGTGGGTTCCTTCTGGTACAGCATTCGGACCATATTGGTAGGATCCCACCCAAGACATGCATTTTAAAATGAGATATACAAGTAGTCCTTGACTTATGACAGTTTCATTTAGTGACCATTCAAAGTTACAATGACACTGAAAAAAGTCACTACTTATGACCATTTTTCAACTTTACAACCATTGCAGCATCCCCTTGGTCATATGATCAAAATTCAGATGCTTGGCAACTGACTCGTATTTATAGTACTAGCACTTAGACTTATATACTGCTTCACAGTGCTTTTACAGCCCTCTCTAAGCAGTTTATAGAGTCAGCATATCACCCCCAACAATCTGGGTCCTCATTTCACCCACCTCAGAAAGATGGAAGGCTGAGTCAACATTGACTGTGGTGAGATTTGAACTGGTGAAATACAGTCAGCAGAAGCACAAGCAAAAGCAATGCAGAGGTCAGATTCACTTAACAACCATGTAACTAACTTACCAACTGCAGTGATTCACTTAACAACTGCAGCAAGCAAGGTCATAACATGGGGTAAAATTCACTTAGCAAATGTTTTGCTTAGCAACAGAAATTTTGGACTCAATTGTGGTTGTAACCTGAGGGATACATGAAATCAGCCCCCAAAGTCCCCAAATATGGCTGAAAAATTATAAAACACATTCAGAGCAAAGAATTGTAGAAACCAAGTGGGTCATTCAGCTACTGAATGAAACCCCTTTGTAATTTGTAGGTTTTGGGAAATGTTACACATATCCTAACTATTCAGAGTATTTTGCCACTAAAGTTATAATTGTATGCACATTCAATCAGGACTAAATTTCACTCAACAAAATAGTATAAGATCTTATACTAAGGGCATTTTTAAATAATTCTGGAAACAATCCCCATTTGAAAATGGCAAGTGAAAAAATTCAGGCCAACCTCTACTTAGAAAAGGGAAGGGTATTTCTACCGCACTGAAAATAACAGTTTTGGCTTTTATAGATAAAACCACAGAAAAAGTGTTGAGATGAAGCATGTCAGAGGAACAGAAAAAACAAAATATAGAAGCAGCACAAATCTCAGAATTTTAGAAATATCAGGAAGTACACACTGCAGTGCAGAAATAAATCCCACATGAAATTAAAACCTGTCATGGCTATTGTTTCTCTCGCAATGTCTTCTCATCAGCCAATTCTAATTTTCCAGATATCTTTCTTGCTTTCCTCCCATAAGTGAGTTGCAGCAGACATTAGCATCCTCTGATACAGGGGCATCATCACAGCATCATCACATGACGTATTGCAACTTTCCCCCCTTCGTTAAACTGGACTTGGGTGTGGCCAGCACGTGACGCATCTGCCTGTGGACCACGAGTTTAACACACCTGCTCTAGTAGGTTCTCCATCACACAGCTACTCTGTTACATTACAATACTATGTAGTAGTAATACACACATCTCTGATTTTCTCTCTTACTCATAGGGTAAATAGTCTCCTAAGACTATTTTTGAATGTGAAACTTACATGTTTAAGACTCTGCAGTGCAATATTATTATTATTTATTATTATTTATTAGATTTGTATGCTGCCCCTCTCCTCTAATATGACATTTTGGTCATATTAGCTACTTGTGGCTTGGATTGTCTCATCTGTACAGATCTGCTGCATATTGGACATCTAGTAATTCTGTTTGCTTATTTAATTGATAAGAAGAATACCTGGCTCCCAGAGTGATTCAAAATTCAAAATTTTTATTCATTCATTAACCCAAATGACCAATTAATCCTATATAATCCTTCCTTATTATATTTCAGAAGGAGACGTTCAGTAGTGTGAAGATAAAATTTAATGACAAAGATATATTACTATCCCAACCCCTTTAATTTAGATAATAATTAAAAATAATAATTTATTAGATTTGTATGCTGCCCCTCTCCGAAGACTCGGGGCAGCTCACAACAATAGTAAACAGTATATAACAAATCCAATAATTAAAAAAATGTCTAAAACCCTTATAATTAAAATAATCACACAACCCAATTGTACTAACTTGTTGCTTGTATCGTTACGATTTATATCAATATTGCTTGTTTCCTGATTGCTTATTTGTACCCTATGACAATCATTAAATGTTGTACCTCAAGATTCGTGACAAATGTATCTTTTCTTTTATATACACTGAGATTTATACACTAAAATGTATTTTATATACATCCCTTGTGTGTCCAATCACACTTGGTCCAATCACCCGTGTCCTTGGATGATCACACCCAGCGATTTCATGCAGATATTGAATAGCAGGGGGGAGAGGACCAACCCCTGAGGCACCCCACAAGGGAGAGACCTAGAGGTCAACCTCAGACCCCCCACTAATAGTGACTGTGACCGACCAGAGAGGTAGAAGGAGAACTACTGAAGAACAGTGCCTCCCACTCCCAGCTCCTCCAGCCGGCGCAGAAGGATACCATGGTTGATGGTATTGAAAGCCGCTGAGAGATCAAGAAGCATCAGAACAGAGGCTAAACTCCTGTCCCAGGCCTGCCAGAGATTATCCATCAGATGTCTTCTGGCACTGGTTTTTACTGGCCTAAATAATTAAGACTGCAATTTATAAATGATCTGTAGTCACCAAAGGAGAGTAAGAGGTACATGGTTTCATAGAAGTTATTATATTATACCAAGGGAGTCTGAGGTTCTAATCCATTCTCAGCCACCCCAATGTTTAGGTCTTTCTAATTTACTTGTGATCCTATTATATCTTTCCTCTTCCTTACTCTTCCCAGCCACTCTTTACTTGCTGTTTGCTAATGAAGTTGTCTATTTGAGATTCAGAGGTTAGTGGCCTGCTTCTTTACCCATCCAATCCTCTTAACAATCTCCATAAGAAAAGTCATTAACACACATAAGAAGTAGTGAGAATAAATGATTGATGTTCCTTAAAATGATGTAAGGTCCTTTGTCTACAGAACAAAATAGTGGAAGAGCTTTCCTGATTGTGGTTTATTGTGGATTAGCCCTTATTTTCTGGTTTCCCCATTTTGTGAAATATACTCTGGAAGAAACTCCCTTTATGAAATGATAGCATACATGAAAGAGAGGCATGAATGATAGCATCCTTTGAGAAAGATCAGTGAAGGTTTTCTCTCACATTTTGCTGAATACAGATGCTGGTGCATAGATGCAGATACACAAGAGAGAAGCCAGTCTCCAGAGATGCAGCTGTAACCTTTGTGTTTCCAAATTACTCTAAGCCTAACTGTGACTAACATAGCTAATAACCGTCCCTCCTTCTATTATTCCGACAAAAACAACCCTGTGAGGTGGGTTGGGCTGAGTATGTAATTTTTAATATTAAATTTGTTTTGGCTGGAATATTGTTTTTATTATTGTTGTGAGCCGCCCCGAGTCTTCGGAGAAGGGCGGCATACAAATCTAATAAATTGAATTGAATTGAATTGAGACAGTGAATGATTTGCCCAAGGTTACCCAGACAGCTTTGAAGGCTAAAAAGTCTCTAACTCGGTGCCTTAATCACTAGACCAAACTGGCTTTTTCCCCATTGGGGTAAATATATTGGTACTTTGAACCACACTTCCTGTGATACCAGGATATGGGTCATGCTGCCTATAGTCATGTTTTCTTCAATTTTTATGCTGTCTTGGATTGCTAAGAACTGAAATCCAAATCTTTTGGAAGTACAGTGGTGCCTCTACCTAAGAACACCTCTACTTAAGAACTTTTCTAGATAAGAACTGGGTGTTAGATTTTTTTGCCTCTTCTTAAGAACCATTTTCTACTTAAGAACCCGAGCCCAGAAAAATTTCCCAGGAAATTTGAGAGTGGCACGAAGGCCCGGCCAGTTTCTTGCCATTCCCCCTGGGTTTCTCTCTCTGGCGCAGTGTATGGGAGGCAGCCTCACGCCGGGTGTATGGGAGGCGTGTGCTCCTCCATGCCACCTCAGAATCCCTCTTTTTTTTTTTTAGCCTTAAAATTTTGGATTTTTAAAAATTCCCCTCACCTCACCTTCTTCCTTCGGCAGTGACTGTCCTCCTCCTCTTCTTCCTCCTCCTCCTTCCACCCAAATTCCAAGCTTTCATTTCTTTCCTAATGAGTTTGCACGCATTATTTGCTTTTACATTGTTCCTATGTGAAAAATTGCTTCTACTTACAAACTTTTCTACTTAAGAATCTGGTCACGGAACGAATTAGGTTCTTAAGTAGAGGTACCCCTGTATCCAAATCTTCACCATGATAGACAGCTAAACAGGTCCGAATAATTTTACCTAATGTCTGTACAATATCAATATAGTATTTTATGTTGCTTATCCACTCACAGAAGAAGCTTAACTATTAATATCTTCCTGCTGCTCTATAGCAGAACTTACAGCAGTATGTGGAAGCTTTTAGCAAACATTTGAAATGACTTAAAATGACTCCACCCTGTCAAAAGAATGGATTTACTGAACTCTGATGATGGGGCCATAAAAATAATGCATTAGATAACAATAAATAATAACTTTAAAAATCCTTTCCTTTCTTGTGACAGCATGCAAAGAATTGATGTCTTCTGTTTTATTAACATGTTCCAGGAAGCACTGAAGAAATTGAATAACCAAGTGGATTTCAAAACATTAAAAAAGTACAGGTGTACACTTGCCTTCTTAGATAAATAAACTATCCAGCACAGTAATACATTAATTTCCCTTTGGTTCCAGCATATGAGGTATTGTTTGCAGAAGCCAACATAGTGAATGGTTATGATGAGTGAATGAACATAGTTGGCAATGAAAAGAGAAAAATTGAAACTGCGGTTCTATACAGCCAAGGAAGGAAGAAAGATAGAAAAAACCCAGACCTGCACTTTTGGAATGAAATGCCAAACTGAGGGGAGCCAATGAGTACAGCAGAATGAAGAGCTGTTGAGTAGTTTGGCTCTTCATAATTCCTTTCCGGAAAAGGAAATGCTTAGATTATCCACAAGTGCTCTGGACCCATTGGTGGTGAACCTATGGAACGTGTGCTGAAAGCGGCACGCAGAGCCATCCCACATGGGACACACAGCCTTGTTGGCTCCTCTGCTGCTTTCCTGTGCATATATGCACACTGGACAGCTGGTCTTCGCATGCGTGGGGCCGGTGAAACCCGGAAGAGCGTTCTGGTGTACATGAGCATGCCGTCATCCAAACTTCCAGGTTTCCTCTTTGTGCATGTGTAACCGCCAGTTATTCCTTGGGTGCATGTCCACACCAGATACCGGATGTTTGGGTGATGGCATGGGCATGTGCACCAGATCACTGCACTTCTTGGTTTCACTGGCCCAGTGTGAAGTTCGAAGGCTAGTGAGCCCGTGCGGTCCAGGTAGGATGGTTTGGTGTGCCATTTCCAGCAGGCAGGCGGCAGGCGGGGAGGCAAAAAGCCACCTCTGCTCTAAACCGTTTATGAGGAGACCACAAGACTGTATAGGTTTAAAGCTCTGGGAGATGAGGGAAAGACATCTTTGCTGAAATGGCAATTGGCGCCTTCAAAAAAACAAAACAAAACACTGGCTTCACATACTTCCTATTCTAATGACTTTTGTAAATTGCTTATTAATTGCTTTTCAGCTATTAGGAACCTTTGGCTCAATATGTTTTGGCAGCATCTGGTGAGTTTTCTTTAAGCCTGAGTGAAATAGGTTTTAAATATAAGATTAAGGATATTTAACATATATATATATATATATGGATTAAATGGCAAAAGAGGTTATTAGAATGTTGGCTTTGGAAAGTTACAAATGGGCTAAGGATCAAAGTGGATTTGCAGTAAGATTTTGAAATTGACAATAAGAATCTTTCCTGTGGTGAATGTGCTGTTGGTTTGAATACTTTTAAAAAACAGAATAGGACTTGAAGGTTAGAAACTAGTGAGAACCAGAATGAACCAAAGATTATACAGTGTTCCCTCGATTTCCGCAGGGGGTGCGTTCTGAGACCGCCTGCGAAAGTTGAATTTCCGCAAAGTAGAGATGCGGAAGTAAATACACTATTTTTGGCTATGAACAGTATCACAAGTTTTCCCTTAACACTTTAAACCCCTAAATTACAATTTCCCATTCCCTTAGCAACCATTTAGATTATTACTCACCTTGTTTATTTATTAAAGTTTATTAAAAAAATATTTATTAAAGGCGGAAGAAAGTTTGGCGATGATATATGACATCATCGGGCAGGAAAAACTGTGGTGTAGGGAAAAAACCTGTGAAGTATTTTTTAATTAATATTTTTGAAAAACCGTGGTATAGACTTTTCACGAAGTTCAAACTCGCAAAAATCGAGGGAACACTGTAATTGAAAGAGAAGAGCATTTAAATTTGACTTACTAATACAGAATGGAGCAAAATACTTAATATTGGACATATCGAAGTATATTTGTGAACAATGGACCTACAGGTTAATTTTAATAGTGTCTACCATTATAAATAGACTGAGTTTAAAAGATGTTATGGAAGAGCATCAGGTTTTAGCAGACTAGATTAAGACTGGTTTGAAATTTGGATTTAAAAACAACCAGCTACAAGAATGATTTAGAAAAAGATGCTGCGCTGGCTATACAAATGAAACTGACTGATTATAATTAAAAGGGATATATAAATAACAACCAAGAGACTATTGTGGATAACTTGGGGGAGGCTGCGAAAGAAAGAGTAAAGCGGCCTCATCAAACAGGAATAGATTATACCAACATACTTTCCCAAGCAACAGGTGCTTTGCTTCCTTGTTGTTCCAAGAAACCAAGCTCTATATCTAATCAGTGAAAGATTGACTTTGTTGTTAGAGGAAACCCACATAGACGTTCCTCCTCTCTTCCTCTTTGTGTAAAGTACGTTCGCTTTTGTTTCTCCTTGTGTGAATAGGTAGATCAGACATGATCTCATTTAGTCTCACATTATATTAGTGGCTTGATAGGAAAATGAGGGATTGTTGGAGGTCTCAATATGGATTTCTGACCTCCTCCTTCCCCATTACTTGCATCCAATCTTTGGTGCCCCTTTCTTCTCTCTCTCTGTCCCCCCCCCCCCCCATAGCAATGGCTTTTTTAGAGGAGGCAGAGGTGAGCAGGGGCACTTATATTAAACACACACACACATAGGAAATATGTGCCAATCAAGTGGACTTTGAATTCTATGAGATTTACAGGTGCTACAGCTGGCAATCTAGACTTACCAATACTCCTGCATTCTCTTTCTTTCCTTAAAAAAAAACACATCAAAATTCACAGCCTGCCATGCAGCTTACCTAGTTTGTGATGACATTTCAAAATAATATCAACCTGCAGTGCCAGAATATACTGTAATATACAATCATGTAGAATCTTTCTGAAGGATCGTGGGGAATTAAAAGGTTGATGTCATTCTGAGAGAAAGAGAAAACAAACAAACAAACAAAGAATAAAACAAACAAAGGAAGAATAAAATCAGACACTTAGGTCATCAGAACATCAGCAGTGCCCAACACTGTGATGCAACCAACCTGCCTGGTCTCTCAGTCATGCTGACATCAAATCTAAAAGCCATTGATTCCTATGACTTTCAGGAAACCCATTTTGAAATCAACCAAGCTTCTAATTAGTAATACATCTTGTTGCAAAAAGTCACAGATGCTATGTTTGTGATGCACACACACCCCCATCCACCTTCTACTTCTACATAGTAATTTCTAGATACAACCTCCTAGTTTAACCCAAAGTAATGGACATGGGGGGAATGGGGAGATACTGTCACCTTGATAGCAGTTCTCTCCTAACTCCCCCTAAATTTGCTGCCCTGAGTCCAGGGGTGGGCTACTGCTGGATGCGGGGGAGGGGAAATGCAGTGAGGTAGCATATGAGCTCCACCCCAAAGCACCCAATTTGCACTGAAAGATGTTGAAAGAAAAGGCAGAGCATCCTGCGTAAGCCATGCCCACAGCGTGGAAGAAAAAAATTTGGTAGCCCTTCACTGCCTGAGTCCTATGGGAATGGGCAGCATATAAGTCAATTAAATAATTAAATTAAATTAAATTAATTAATAATTCATTTAACCATGATTTGCTGACCACGAAAAGTCCAATGCAATCAAACTGCATTATGGTTTATTGCTTTGTACAAACTCAATCTGTGCTAAGTCTGGAAGGACCTCCAAAGCACAGAAGCAACACAGTAAGCTTTATCCAAAAATTAATTGGTCCGGGGTTTTTCCCCCCAGCGAACATGTGTACAAAAGAACGTTTGCACAGTTTGTTCCATTGTTATGTAAACAATGCATGCAGTGACTTGGTAGAAAGAGACAGACAGAAGTTTCTGCCTTCTAGAAGTTTGTTTTGGTCGTGCCTGCCAAATGAGGAAACATTCCTCTGCAAAACATTTAGTCTTCCTGCTGTCCCTTTCCATCTCCTGACCCTTCCTTCATTTGCTTATTGATAGTTGGCAAGGAGATCAAGAGAAACTCAAAGCATTTCCTGTCCGCTAATTTAAAGTGCTTCCCAACTATACTGGAGCCAACAGAAAACTCTTCTTGTTGTTCAGTTACTCAGTCATATCTGACTTTCTATGACCCAGGAGAGGACATAACTATTTCCCTAACACTGTGTATTTCTTTGAGTTTGGGGAATTCATGCTTATGCCCTCAATACCTCATCTTGTATTGGCTTCTTTGCCATTGTATTTCTCCAAGTATCTTTTCCAATGACTCTTTTCTTCATATTGTGCTTCCTTTAAACTTCATTATTAGTATTCCTGGTGAATGATCTCATTTTACTTCATTTCACTTTGAATGATTTGTTCTTTTTGTAGACTAAGATATTCTCAATCCCAATTCAGAGGGACCAATTTTTCTTTCTTCTGCCTTTCCAATAGTCCAGTTTTCACCATTCTCTGCTACCATTCCAAAACCGTAGCCTTGACAACACATATGTTTCTATAATATTGCAGAATAATAGTAGAGTTGGAAGGGACACTGGAGGTCTTCTAGTCCAACCCCCTGCTCAAGCATAAAACCCTATACCACTTCAGAGAATGGTGCTCAATCTCGTCTTTAAAAACTTCAGTACCAACAACTTCTGGAGGCAAGTTATTCCATGGTTAATATTCATTTATTTGCTTGCTTGCTTGCTTGCTTGCTTGCTTGCTTGCTTGCTTGCTTGCTTGCTTGCTTGCTTGCTTGCTTGCTTGCTTGCTTGCTTGCTTGCTTGCTTGCTTATTTGATTGATTGGTTGGTTTTTATGCTGCCCTTCTCCTTAGACTTAGGGCGGCTTACAACATGTTAGCAATAGCACTTTTTTAAACAGAGTCAGCATATTGCCCCCACAATCCGGGTCCTCATTTTACCCACCTTGGAAAGATGGAAGGCTGAGTCAACTTTGAGCCAGTGATGAGATTTGAACCGCTGACCTACAGATCTACAGTCAGTTTCAGTGGCCTGCAATACTGCACTCTACCTGCTGCGCCACCTTAGCTCTTATGATAGTTCTAACTGTCAGGAAATTGATTAGTTTTTATCCATTGCTTCTTGCTCTGCCTTCATTTGCTTGGGAGAATAGGTTGATCCCCTCTTCTTTGAGGTCTATGAACTTTTCCTAAGTTGCCTAGATTTTTCATAGCCTTCTTCTAAATAGCAGATATCTCATTATTTTATGGTTGCAAGTTATCATCCCTCTGAATTTTTGAGCCTATACACACACACACAAATGTTAGTGTTCAACTTCTTTGCATTGTTGCATTAGATTGACATTTCCTCTTAATATTTTTAATACTGAGAAGGAAACTTTCTTCTTTCAACTGCAACAAGAGATTTCTTAAGTCTTTCTCACTTCTAGTCATTAAAGTGATGCCATCGGTATATCTAAGGCTATTGATGTTTCTCCCAGTGATTTTAATTTCAATGTCCATTTCTTCTTTTCAAGCATATCAGATGATGTACACTGTATATGAATTAAATAAGTAAGGTGGCCCTGTGAGCCTTTGGTGTACTCCTTCCCAATGTTATATTTAATTGCTCGATTTTCTATTCCGAAATGGTTTTTGGACATCATACAAATACTTTAGTAAGCAGATGAGGTAGCCCAGCATTACCATGTTTTTAAGGGCTTTCCTCTATTTGTGGTGTATCCAATCAAAAGCCTTAGTATAATTGCTAATGGGAAAATGGATGTCATCTTGGAATACCTTTGCCTTTTTTCATTATCCATTAAATGTCTGTAATATTATCTTGAGTGCCCCTGACTCTTCAGAAGCTAAAATGAACATCTGGTACTTCCCATCCTATGTTTTGATTAAGTCTAGATTACTAAGAGAGATAAGTGCCATTGGTCAATAATTGGAGCATTCTTTAACCTTGTATTGAAATGTAAAGTGATTTCCTCTCCCCATTTCTTAGCCATTGTTGTTCTTTCTATACCTGCTTACAAATGATAAGGAACACTTCAAGCTCAATCACTATCTTGTCACAGACAACTGGTACACGAAAAGATAGCATGTTTGTTTGCATATCCCACCTTCATTATTTGTTATAAATAACTCATGGCATGGTATATACCTAATTCTCCTTCCCCACAAAAAGAATTCTGTGTGATAAGTTAGGCACAAAGAGAAAGAGAGAGAGAGAGAGAGAGGAGGAGGAGGAGGGAGAGAGGTAGAGACAGAGCTAGAGGGAGGGAGGAAGGAAGGGTGGGGAGAGAACTGACCCAAAGTCACCCAGCCAGCTTTCATGTCTATGGCAGGTTTCTAGCCTGGTACCTTAGCCACTAGACTAAATTGGCTCTCAATAAAAGGATAAGTACATCTTCCCCACATTCCCTTCATCTTATAACAAATGTTTTTGATAACCTTGGAAGAAGACTATTGTACAAATATTTGTGAAGGGGAAATAGGGTGAAACTAAATCCACCAGGAGAAATGTTATTGCCAGAAATTTAGAGTTACTTTTGTGACAATGATAACCACCAGTTACAAAGCTAAAATAAATTACAAAGTTACATTTATAAAGCTAAAATATTTAAAATTTTAAAAAGCTAAAATTTTAAAATAAATTAAAATAAAAAATAAGTTACAAAGTGAGGACAAATAAAGGGAAATATTTCTTCACCCAGAGGGTCGTTTGTTTATGGAATTCACTTCCAGAAGAGGTTGTGACAGCTGTCAGCCTGGATAGCTTCAAGGCAGGATTAGACAGATTCACGGATACCAAGTGTATCAGTGGTTACTGAAACAGGTGTCCCTGTGTCACCTCTATGTTGGTTGAGGCAGGCAGGATTCCCTTGAGTAGCATTTGTTGGGGGCGAGGGGAAAGGGAGGGTTTTGCCTTCTCTTTCTACTCAAGATCCCCATGGACAATTAGTGGGCCACTGTGTGACACAGAATGCTGGACTCGATGGGCTTTGGCCTGATTCAGCATGGCTCTTCTTATGTTCTTATGTAAAGCTAAAATAAAATAAATAAAATATTTAGATTGGGATAACTATACTCCGGCTGAGAAAATTACAGTAAGGTTCAAAGAAAACAAGCAAAACATAGTCCCAGCTCCTACTCTGTATAGCTAGATGCAAAAGTTGTCTAGAGTTTAGAGAGACACCACAGAGCAAGTGGAGCTAAAATTCTGCACAATCCCCTACCACCTCATGCCTGTCACATATTAGCCAGTTTATTTTAAACAGAGGTACAACTTAAAAATTGTGTTAAGCCCATCTCTAAAAATAACCCAAATGAAGAGCTGATTGGCATTGGGGGAAGGAGAAGGAAGACCGCCCAATGCTTTGCATAACCATCTCTCATACACTGGGCTCACTGCCTGATGAACACCTGACAGATGCCAGGGAAGCTGTTCTGAATAACTGCTATACCGCACCACCCATTTCCATATGTTGGGCATCTGAAGTAACTGGTAGCAGAGTTGCCCAGTGCAGGGATGTGTTCCTCCCTGTTTGGATTGGTTTGCCCAAAACTGGTAGCAACCCATTGGTGATATCATGATGATGACATTGGTCGGTGCAGGTCCGTGGGTGCCACCATCTTTTTTTTGAACTTTTAATATTTTTTTTAAAAAAATATTTTCTTTCTGACTTCCAGCTGAGTTCCAGCAGTGTGCATGCGGTCCCCATCTTCTTCTTCTTTTTGCTTAAAAATATTATTATTATTGAATATTTTTTTACTGTGCATGTGCACACAAAGTACACGTGGGCCATACCATATTTCACGGAAACAGAGTCTGGTTTTTTGTTTGTATTTGTGTGTGTGTGTGCGTGTGTGTGCATTCAAATCAGCCTTGACTGGATAAGTCCCTGCAGTTTCCTTGGCAAGGATTTTCAGAAGTGGTTTATCCTTACCTTCTTCTCAGGGCTAAAAGAAAGTGACTGGCTCAGTGCTTTAAATCACTGCGTCTCTCAGTTTTAGTACCATATTTATCTGAAAGGAAGGATAATGGTGAAGATGATATTGTTGGTGCAGGTCCGTGGGTGCCGCCATTTTGGGGGGGGGAGTTTTTAATTTTTTTTAAAAAAATATTTTTCCCTCTGAGCATGTGCAGAAGCTGAGTTCCAGCAAAGTGCAGGCAGTCCCCATCTCTTTTTTTTTTTGCTTTAAAAATTATAATAATTATTGAATTTTTACAATGCACATGTGCGCATGAAAGACACGCGTATCTACGCGGTGCCGCCACGTGGCACAGGAGGGATTGATCCGGCAGCGAGGTAAGTTGAAGCCCACCCCTGGCACAGTGTGGCCTTTTGCCTTCTCCCTGCATGGTTCAGTCCCTCTGTCACTTCACATTGTTTGAAGACTCATTAAGGAGACCCATCCCTAAACACTGTTTCAACCATAAACGTCTAAGCTTCCTTTGAAGACTCTTCTTCTGAATCAAAAGATCTCAGCTACAGAAAGCTGCTGAGTTATTTGGTCTGTCAGCACTCTTTTGTTTTCAGCTACAGCCAGGTGCTTTTTTTTTTAATCATATGAGTTTTTGCCAGGATCACCTTATTAGTCCCCCAACAGCTGTGTCTGGAACATTATGTAATGTGGATTCCCTGAAAATACCACCCAAAGTACTGAATAACAACCAGGGCCTGGGGGTGGAATCAAGAGTTTCTGTAATGTTTTTTGTGATAACTTTGGAAGAAGAATATTGTAAAAGAATTTGGGAAGGGGAAACAAGGCGAAAGTAAACACGCCAGGAGAAATGTTATGGCCACAATTTTAGAGTTACATTTGTGACAATGATAGCCACCAGTTGCAAAGCCCCACAAAATAAAAAATAAAATATTTTCTAGAATGGGAATACTATGCTCCGGCTAAGAAAATTACAGTATGGTTCAAAGAAAAGAAGGGAAACATGTTTGAGTTCATTGTGCTGGAAAGTTATACTGCCCAAAGAAAAGCACAGCCCTTTTTAATTTCAATGCAATTCTTTTTCAGGAGACTCTTTTTTTTAATGTATTATACCTTCAGGTCACTCTAAAAGTGACCTTGCAAATACTGTGGCTTTTGCTCACAGAGGAGAACAACCTTTTTTCTCAAACATTTCCTGTTTCAGATCTGCTGACTGATACTTGGTCTGTTTTAGGGCTTCTTTCTTTTCCTTTCTATGTTTTATTTTCTTGATTAAATCCCTAAGTCTTTTTGCTCTTGATTTGAAGGTAATGATAGAAAACAATGGGGCAGAAAGTGCTACCTCTGAAACATGATAGCAAGTTTGCATAGGGCTGTGAGTTTTGCATAAGGGCTCACCAAGGCAACATATCCTAAAAATGCAATATGGGAAGCAAGACAGATATGCTGTTGTCTTTTAAAAAAAATCAATGAATAAAGATGGAAAATACAGACAGGAGCCAAGGTTCTAACCGTATGCACTTACCTGAGAGTAAATCCAGTAAATGCAGTGGGCTTTATTTTTAAACATGCTTAGAACTGGGCTGCAAAATAAGGAATTGCTAAATACATACAGCACATCACCTAATTATTTCAACTTAATGATGCCAAGGCTTGAATTGGCACTGTTTGCTTGCAGAACAGGTGCTGTATCACTTGAACTGTGATAACTCCCACTGGGCTGTTAATCTATTCCATCCTTTTAGCTTTCAAGGCAAAAATGTTCATTAAAAACTTCATGTATTTTTTTTGTTGTTGTTTCAATTTTGTATAGCTGCCCATTTGCCAGCTCTTCTGAGTGACAATCAACATTAAAACCAGCAAATCCCTTCCCCTAAACACACACAAAGATCACATACACAGGAGCAGCACATAGGCTAATTGGGTATTTTTGCCCAATAGAATATCATTTTGCTAGGAATCTTTCCTTTAAAAAGTCAGGTAAATAAAAATATTCCCAGTTTAAGTAGCAACATGCAAACACATTCAATTTCTCCTGTGAAGTTGTTGTTTGTGTATGCATATATAGTTCATTCTTTAAACTTCAGCACATTTTGTCTTTAGTTTTAGTCCTATTTGCAGTAAATCACTACTGGCTGTTATTTTGGAATTGGTTGTATTCTTAATAATTATTTCATTCTCCATAAAGTGCCTATTTATGAAATTGCAAAAAATATCGAAGCACTGCTGAAATTTAGAATCAAACCAACAAATATTTTTCTTCTTTTGTACTTTGGTATTAAATTGATTTATGGTACAGTATGTGTCCTAGTGAATGTTAATATGTGTAAATGTGTATCCAGGAAAGGAAAATGCATATTTTTCTTTCCAGAAAAGGAAAGAGAAATTGATTATGTATAGTGATAAAATTCATAATAAAGTATTTTTGCTTATATTTTATCTAGAAAACTCAGTATTTTTTTCAGACTTCCCCACAGATAGCTGTTAGAACAAGATTTTAAAGATAGGAAAAATTGTATGAGGTTTTTTAAATACCTGGTGGTTATTAATTAAGAATATCTCTTAGCAAATGACAGATTGTTGATGACATTGTCCAGCTTCAGAAGCTAAAGAGCATCAGGCCTGGCTGGACTGGAACAAGAGATTAACAGAGAATCCCAGGGTTAAGGCCTAGACAGGTGGAAACAATTGGAGGAGAAATCAGTGCCAAACTATTTCTCTATAGCTCCCAAGAAACATGTTTGAACATGTCTATGAAATTACCAGAAGTTGTACTCAACTTGACAAGGACTACTTTTAAAATTGCTGATTAGAGGAGACCACCTTTTCTAAAATTCAAGCCTTTTATCCTCAGAGTACAATATGCATACAATGAGATTGGCTGAGCTCTTGTGCACCCCGAAACAAAATGCAATGATGATTGCAATGCTAAACTATTTTCACATGGGATTTTGGAATTTGTGGTTCTATGTGTTATAAAAATAAAGCTATTGTAATAGCCTGCTATGCAAACATGACTATCACATTAAGTCATAATATTGTTGATTTGGGAGGAATTATATGCACTATGTACACAGCAATTATGCTTTGTTAACTTGAGCTAAAATTTAGAGCAGGGGTTCTCTTTGTGATATCGTAACACAATAATTACATGGGTTTACCTGACACTTAAATAAAATAAAAGCAGTAAGTTCACTAATATTCAAACTGGGCAAACAGCACGTGTGCTTTTTACTTTTAATAATTAATTTTTAATCTCTGTATCAAATGAACCAATGATAGGTCCTAATGGAATACTTTTCGTTAGATATAAGCTAAAAGAACACAAATAACATTTGAAGCTGCATTTTGAGTGGGGAAGCAAGCTCACTTATTTTTGCAACAATTCCTAGAAATCCGAAGTTTCATTTTGTAGACAG
Source organism: Erythrolamprus reginae (assembly GCF_031021105.1). Classification (NCBI taxonomy): domain Eukaryota; kingdom Metazoa; phylum Chordata; class Lepidosauria; order Squamata; family Dipsadidae; genus Erythrolamprus; species Erythrolamprus reginae. Next base: position 73,154,157 of record NC_091951.1, on the reverse strand, counting down.
CTATTCTTAGAATAGAATTTGGTATTGACCAAGTATGATTGGACACATAAGGAATTTGTCTTTGGTACTCACCAACTCAGGAGTAAGGATGTTTCTGTGTCTTAAACTAGTTTTTCTTAAAGTTCTCCTAAAACACAGCAGCTTGCAAAATGCCACAGGCTTTAAGTTGCTTTTCCACACAGAGCACTAGGCTGGATGGAAAAGATAAAATAGACAGTGAGCCTTTATTCAGTGGGACTTTGTGGGAAGATAGTCCTTTCCCTATTCTTGCAATTTCCGCCCCATTGCTCTTTCAAAGCTTTCCTCCCTTTCTCTCCCTCCAATCAATCCTCTCTGCGAAGTGAGCATCAAGTCAAAAATGGTCAGAGCTCTGCTTAGAAAACTTGTGGCCTCGAGGCATGATGGTTCTGCTTTTGAAAAGCAAAGTCCACGTGGGGAGAGAGAGGGGGGGGAGGGAGAGAGAGAGAGAATGAATCAAAGAGAGAACATTCTAGCTACTTGCATGGCTCTGGAACAGTGAGTTACGCAGGACTTAGACTACTTTAGCAGCAGTCTGGAAAGCCTGCTCAGAAAGAATTGAGAGGAAGCAACATTGGTGTTCATTATTTTGCAACTTACAGTGTTTGGGAGTCTTGCCTCAGATTTTGAGAACAGCTGGTTTTAAGGTGTTTGTCCTTTGGAGTTATAAATATTATTGTGTCTTCCGGAAAAAAAATGTGGATCAGTTTACTCTCCTTCTTAGTCTTTCTTATACCAAGCGGCAATATAATATTTGGGAAAGAGATTTGTAAGCATCTCCTAAAAAATATCATGATCCTTTCTTTCTAATTGGAGAAGGTGTTTGTGTACTGACTTTTCAAACGTATGTGCAGGGATTACTGAATTGTCCCTACTGATAAAGTCCTCAGAAATAGCCAATAAGTCCAAATTGTTGTTTGTTCTAAGTGTAAGGGATGTTGTAGATGTAGAACCTCAGCCTTAAACAGGAGATAGGAAAACAATTTATTTTTCAGTGCCATTTAGCTAAAAAACATGGTTCTGCTTTAGTTTCCCCACCCCCAAAAAACAAAACAAACCAGAATATTAAATTTACATTCAGCCTAAATATCCTTTTAAAACCAAATCTACATTTGTAGCCGAACCATTATTTCATGGAAACAGGGTCTGGTTCCTGTGTTTGTGTGTGTGTGTGTGTACATTCAAATCAGCCTTGACTAGACAAGTCCCTGCAATTTCCTTGGCAAGGATTTTCAGAAGTGGTTTGTCCTTACCTTCTTCTTAGGGCTAAAAGTGGCTCAGTGCTTTAAATCACTACATCTCTCGGTTTTAGTTATAGTACTATATTTGTCTGAAGGGAAGGGTGATGGTGAAGATGACATTCCCAAAGAAGAATACATAGGAAAATAAAAATTATAAACTCTGTTTCTGATACTTTGTGAACTTCAGATTGCCAACAACATTGCCTACAACATCTTGAATCTCCAATGACCTACGCTAGGGTCCTCTTTGTAGACTTCAGTTCAGCATTCAACACCATCATACCGGACATTCTCTTAACCAAACTAAATCAGCTAGCAGTACCTGAACACACTTGTAAGTGGATAACAAGCTTCCTAACAGACAGGAAGCAGCAGGTGAAGCTAGGAAAAATCACATCAGATACATGTACAATTAGAAGCCCCCCCCCCAAGGCTGTGTACTCTCACCACTTCTCTTCTCTCTATACACCAATGACTGCATCTCAAACGATCTATCTGTTAAACTACTGAAGTTTGCAAACGATATAATTAACAGTGATCGGACTCATTCGAGACAATGATGAATCTGCATACGGATGGGAGGTTGAACAACTAACCTTGTGGTGTAACCTGAACAATCTAGAACTGAACACACTCAAAACCATAGAAATGGTGGTAGACTTTAGGAGAACCCCTTCCATCCTGCCACCTCTCACAATACTAGACAACACAGTATCAACAGTAGAGACCTTCAAATTTCTAGGTTCCATCATATCTCAAGACCTAAAATGGTCACCTAACATCAAAAACATCATCAAAAAAGCACAACAAAGAATGTTCTTTCTGTGCCAACCCAGGAAGCTCAAACTGCCCAAGAAGCTACTGAAACAGTTTTACAGAGGAATCATTGAGTCTGGTTTGGTGCTGCAACCCAACAAGACCGACACAGACTTCAGAGGATTATCAGAACTGCAGAAAAAAACAATTGCTGCCAACCTGCCTTCCATTGAGGACCTGTATACTGCACGAGTCAAAAAGAGGGTGGTGAAAATATTTACTGACCCATCAGTAAATATTTACTGAGCCATCCTGGACATAAACTATTTCAACTCCTACCCTCAAAACGTCACTGCAGAGCACTGCACACCAAGACAACTGGAGACCAGAAAAGTTTTTTCCTGAACGCCATCACTCTACTAAATAAATAATTCCCTCAACACTGTCAAACCTTTTACTAAGTCTGCACTTCTATTTCTACTAGTTTTTTCTCATCATTCCTATCATCCTTATCCTCCCACTTAGGACTGCACAACTGTAACTTGTTGCTTGCATCCTAAGATTTTTATTAATATTGATTGTTTCTTCATTGTTTATTTGACCCCTATGACAATCATTAAGTATTGTACCACATGATTCTTGACAAATATATATTTTTTCTTTTATGTACACTGAGAGCATATGCACCAAGACAAATTCCTTGTGTGTCCAATCACACTTCGCCAATAAAGAATTCTATTTTATTCTATTCAATACTCCTTTGAAATCAATCTTGCATCTTATATGCATGGGATACACATGTTCATATATGTTATGTCTGCATATCTATCTTCCTGAAACCTAGGAGGAAGGCCAGGATAATCGAACACATAACTACTGGTGAAAGTTATTACTTATTATATGCATACCAGCTATTCTCTTTCACCCTGAGAAGATCCACACCTGCTCATACCACACACAGAGAAACACACACACACACACACACACACACACACACACACACAGCCTTTCTTTCAGCAAATAAAGAGACAAACCAAAAAAGAACAGGAGGAAGGGAGAATGGAAGGAATAGCTATACTGAAAAAGGAGGCAAGAGATGATAAGGAGCAAATAAAGGGAAGAGCTAATTGGACAAGAATGGAAAGGAGAAAGGGAGTTCTTTTTAGACAGTGAGAAAAAGGGTTTAACTTTGCTAGGCAGGCAGCCCTCCGGAATAATTGCTCATCTTCAGGATAATCTTCAAAAGCATGCAAGGTCATTTGCCTCCTTTCCCCATTCCTTTATTTTCAAAGGCTTCCTTTAGTCTTATCTTGTGAGAGTTTTCTTTTCATACAGGGTGACTTCATCAATTCACTGGTAATTATTTGGGGGAAAAGGATCTCAGCCTTCCAGTATTTTGGATAGGCAGGGAAACTTGGCTTCCAGATTACAGAAATATCTTTTTTCTCTTGTATCGGTGCTGAATATCCTGCACTTAAATTCAGTAGAGAATCCTGCATTTTAGCATTATAACAGGGTAGAAAAATTCTCTCTATCCATTCTCTATTGCATCCATAATTTTAAATATGTCATTATTCTTACCCCTGCTTTCCTGCCTACTTTCCAAACTTGAGAAATTTTACCTATGCTATTATTACATTATCCTATCTACAGAATTGTACATAATTATTCAGAAAGAATGAATGCAATATTTTATTAAGGAAAAGTAATACAAAACTCCAGCCATGTCATAAGTATTCTACTTACAGTCAACTATTATTTCCTGTCTTACAAATGTTCACTGTGGCCACCACCTGCAGGATGGACAACATCAATGTGATAATAGAATTCATCCCAGGCACATATCAGCATATCAAAATCCACTGAGTTGATTGCTGTTGTTATTCAATGTTTAAGATAATCAGGGTTAGTGAGTAGCCGTGGAACATAAATGAGGTCTTTTACTTATCCCCACAAGAAAAAAAATCACACACAGTTAGGTCTGGGGATCTCACAGGTCAAGCACAAAGAGAAAGGTCTTCGGCCTCCCAATGCAGAACACCTTTTCCCGAGGATTTGCCATTCTGACAGTAAACAAACAACTGAATGTTGCCGGAAGAATGACATGACAACATCACCTGTGGCAGCCATTCAAAACTTAGATAACTCCTGTTTCAAATGGTCACTGACTCATTAGATTAGATTATTAGAGTTGGAAGGGATTTTGTAGGTCATCTAGTCCACACACACCCCCCACTCAAGCGGGAATCCCTACACTATTTCGGACAAAGGGCAATCCAGTCTCCCTTTGAAAGTCTCAAGTATTGGAGCTCTCACAATCTCCACAGGCAAGCTGTTCCACTGGTTGATCGCTCTCACCATCAGAAAGTTCCTCCTTATTTCCAGGATGAATCTCTCCTCGGTCAACTTTCATCCATTATTCCTTGTCTAGCCTTTTGCATCTTTGCAAAATAGCCTGACCCCCTCCTCTCTGTGTCATGACTATGCTTGAGAACTGAAACCACGCATCATGAAATCGGTTCATTCTTTTTGAATAACCCAGTATTTTGCCTTTCACCATTTCCCCCATGTGGTTATATTGTTTACATACAGCATATATCAAACACAAACCAAATATTATATTGTCTTTTAGTCACAATTTATGCACATGAACAAAGCATTTTGAGCTTAAGACAAGGACACTGTAGCAATAGCATTTAGACTTATATACCGCTTCATAGTGCTTTTACAACCTTCTCTAAGCAGTTTACTTTGAACAAGCTTTAAACTATTAATTAAACAAAAAATGATATGTCGCAACTTGTATTTTTAATATTTTTCTCAGAAGTTCTAACTTTTTGTGCAAAACATATCCACCCCAATCTCCAGGAGACATCAATTTTCATATGGGAATTCCAATAATTTGTCCAGAATTCCTTTATAAATGCTGTTTTATCTACATCTAGGACATATATTTCCAAAATCAAAGTCTTAGCCCTCTGTAGATTAACTTCCACCCCAATGTATCTGCCATGATCATCAGTCAATGTAACTTTTTAATATAGCTAAGGATTTAAAGTATATACAAAATAACTCAATTTTTTCATTCCTGCTTAAATAAATTGTTCATCTAGGTCAGTGGTTCTCAACCTGGGGGTCAGGACCCCATTGGGGTTCAAACAACTGTTTCATAGGGGTCGCCTAGGACCATGGAAAAGACAAATTTGCCACGGTGTTAGGAACTAAAGCTTCTATTCTGGTGCCTTGGAATATATTTTTTACAATCCGACCAATCAGGTGTTTACAGTGGGGGTGTCCCTCTAACCTTCCTGCCAATCAGCTAAAAGCTCTGTTGGGGAGAATTGGTGCTAGACTTATAGTTATGGGTCATCACAACATGAGGAACTGTATTAAGGGATTGCAGCATTAGAATGATTGAGAGCCACTGATCTAGATGTTTGTCACTCGAAAATTTCATAATGTTTTTCTTAATATACATTTCTTGAAAACAAATCACATCATTTTAACTTTCAAATAATAAAAACATATCATTTGAGAATAATTTCCTTCATTTATATTCCACATTAAACATTTATAATCCATAGATGCATCATGATTTTAGAAAAGTCAATAGCTATAGTTCCCTATATAGAATAATATTGAATGTCTTATGATATCTGTTATGGCTATTGTTTAGTCATAATTGTTGTTGTCACTTCTCTTTATAGTTCCTCCTATTCTTCTTCAAATTCCCCCCAAAAATCCCTTGGTTTTTGCACATTTTTGTTTAAAAATAAAAATCACTCCTTCCACTAAATGGAATCTTCTGTTTTAAATTTGTCTGTTAGAAGAAAATACTCTTTTCTCTTACTTAGCATTCAATTGAAATTTCTGTTAAGTACAATTACATCTCAATTAACTTAATTACCTCTAGTTCCTCATTGGCCATTTGGCTTTTGATCTTAGCAGGCATTTAACTGGATTGAAGGGATGAATAAATATTTGCCATATTTTTAAGACACTTGGAATAGCTGAGAAGAAAAATCAAGTGAAGAACAAGGAACAAGGAAAAAAACCACATCATTTTACCAAGTATTAAGCAGGAGAATTATGATTAAATTCAGAATGCAAGATGTAAAAAGAACAAATGTATTTTATAGGCAGGAACTTGTTTAAAAAGAATATATTCAAATGTTGCAAAATTAGTTATAACGTGAAGAAATTGGAATAGTGAGTATCCCCCATCTCTCTCTCTTTCTCTCTCTCTTCCCTGTAATGGTTGAACCTGGACTCATTCCATACATTTGGTAGCAGATTTATGACTGATTCAAATAATATTTTTTTCTGTGTGCAAACCATATTTCATTTGTAGGATTGGCTGCCCAAGAGATCCTGATGGCTACCACAATTAATTTAAAAGTAGGCTAGAAAAAAATTAAGAAAGGGGAGTGTTTCAAATGTTGTTAGAATGTTTGAGTCTGAAAGAATCACAAAACAATGATTGCAAGAGTACCAGGGAGAAGCAGGCATTGCCTGGAGGCTGCCAAGAAGATAAGAAAGAAATGGTTAGAGGATAGATCAATCCAAAGTCTATAATATATAGTTTAGCATTTTGTTCCTAGTCAGTTTTATTTAGAAGCACAGAAGCAGGGTAATGCAAATGAGAACAGCCACTAATGTTTCTCTTAATATCAAACTTTTTAATGGTTTATTCAGCAAACCATTATTAAGTAGACCATCGCTTGGTGTAATATGATTTATAATAAACTCTGTTTCAAGCTGTGGTTCCCATTTTTGAGAGACAGCTCGAGAGTCATATTTTTAAGTGACAAATTTATTTATTTATTTATTTATTACTTAGATTTGTATGCCACCCCTCTCCGAAGACTCGGGGCGGCTCACAACACGTGGAAACAAATCATAAATAATCTAACAAATTTAAAATCAAAAGATTTAAAAGACCACATATACTAACAGACATACACACAAGCATACCATATATAAATTAAACATGCCCAGGGGAAGATGTTTCAGTTCCCCCATGCCTGACGGCAAAGGTGGGTTTTAAGGAGTTTACGGAAGGCAGGAAGAGTAGGGGCAGTTCTAATCTCCAGGGGGAGTTGGTTCCAGAGGGCCGGTGCCGCCACAGAGAAGGCTCTTCCCCTGGGGCCCGCCAACCGACATTGTTTAGTTGACGGGACCCGGAGAAGGCCCACTCTGTGGGACCTGATCGGTCGCTGGGATTCGTGCGGCAGGAGGCGGTCTCGGAGATATTCTGGTCCAATGCCATGAAGGGCTTTAAAGGTCATAACCAACACTTTGAATTGTGACCGGAAACTGATCGGCAACCAATGCAGACTGCGGAGTGATGGTGAAACATGGGCATACCTAGGTAAGCCCATGACTGCTCTCGCAGCTGCATTCTGCACGATCTGAAGTTTCCGAACACTTTTCAAAGGTAGCCCCATGTAGAGAGCATTACAGTAGTCGAACCTCGAGGTGATGAGGGCATGAGTGACTGTGAGTAATGAGTCCCGGTCCAGATAGGGCCGCAACTGGTGCACCAGGCGAACCTGGGCAAACGCCCCCCTCGCCACAGCTGAGAGATGTTTTTCTAATGTGAGCTGTGGATCGAGGAGGACGCCCAAGTTGCGGACCCTCTCTGAGGGGGTCAATAATTTCCCCCCCCCCAGGGTAATGGACGGACAGATGGGATTGTCTTTGGGAGGCAAAACCCACAGCCACTCCGTCTTATCCGGGTTGAGCTTGAGTCTGTTGACACCCATATCAGAATGACGGACTAGGAGAAGCAAAGACAAAAACTAAATTTAACATAAATTAGCAAATCAAAAATTATTCTGACACTTTCTTCATTTTATCACAATTTGCTAACAATGTTTGCAGGAGATTGGAAACTATGTACAACCTCACAACTGTGTATTCCAGTTTAGTAAAACCTCCTGCAAGTAAAAAAAAAAGATGTGTATATAAATGTTTCCATGGCTCCTTATTTGCTAGTCTATAAAAAGCATTATTGGGGAAACTTCTCAAAGATGAGAATGTTCATGTCTGTTGCTTGCTAAATGTTTCAGTGTTCCAACTATGGAATTGGCAGTGAAGGAAGCAGAATTTTAGGGGTTCTATTACAAATCAATCTGGCTTAGTAAAGTCTATGGGCAACATCTCTCCAGGGTTTGAAGTAGATTTTCTCCATCTTACTTATAGGCCTCAAGAGATTGAGCCATGAGCGCATTCATTAAGCTAGAAATCTCTTCCTGCTGCTGGCCTTCCAGATATTATTCAACTTCAGTTTGCGCCAGCTATAGCCAGCATAGCAATGGTTGATGGATGAGCATCAGCTGCCCATCTATGCTTTAGAGAATCAAAAGAAACGTAATTAATTAGTTATTACTTAGTCCTGTTAAGCTGCTGCCTTTGAAATCTAAAAATTCTATTGGCTTACAGTCCAGGGACAATTTAACCAGACGCCTGGTGTGTCTGTACACACACACAAAAGTTCAAACCGAAAGCGACTGTGGCGAGGAGGAAAGATTTATCATTACAAATATTGTAAGGAGTAAGGCAGAGGTGTCCAATTATTACTAAGCAGAGTTAATCAAGCAACCCTTTGAGTTCTACCTTTGTAACCTTAGGCTAAAATCTTTGTAAAACCAGAAATAATTAATGTGCTGGGCCCAATTCCAAGCCAGAAGAATCTTTATGTTGACCTACAAACAATTGGAGTTTGAATTAAACAATAACTATTGATATCCTTACAACAATGCTTTGAGAAACATAGAAACAACTCCCTTGAGCCAGATCAATGAACTAGAAATTCCTAAATTAAAAATATGTTGTTTGTGGGTTTTTAAAAAAAATAATTTGAGAATTATTGGTGACTTGCTTTCACCACAGAAATGTGCTAATGTGTAGCTTTTGGAAAAATATTCACATGGTGCAAATGCTTTTAATCAGGGTCTTTTCAAACAAAAGTCTTTTTTGTGATAACTGAGGGTACAGTACTATTAAAGTTGCCCTGGTAATAATGTAATTCCTGCAGTGAAGTTCATTTTTGCTTAATATTTCCACATTGATTCTAATTTTTTTCCACTGCAATAAAGACAGGAAAAGTAGAGAACGTTTTTGGGGGATACCCAGGCAATTCCTCCTAGATTAAATTTGTTCACTTTGCGTTCATTCAGTTCCTAATTGGTGATAATTTCAATGATTCTTTTTGGCTGAAGTGCATCAAGTACTAAATTGCATATTATTTTATATTTGTTTTCAGCTTTTTCACAACAGTTGGATTATTTGGGGGATATTTTTCTTGTAGTGTTGAAAAGAATCTTGTTTGTTAGATATTTTATCTCTTCTCAGCAGGGTTTTCAAATATTTGGAAGTCAATATGTGGATAAAATAACCAATAAAATAATAAAAATGAAAAGTGAATATTCAATTAGTTTACCATAGTAGGAAATAGGTTTAATGTGCATCAATGTGATTTGATTTAATTTTATACAGAAATATATTAGCATTTTGAAGGTTCTAATAAAAATACATCATTGTACTGGTATATAACTAAGGAACTTCATTTATCAAAAGATAATCTAATGTTTAAATACATTCCACACCTCCAAAATAATAAAAAGATAAACAAGGTTTCCCAATCCAAATTCCACTTTGTTTTTTATTTCAATTTCTTCAACAGATTTGGTAGATATGGAAGTCTAACTGAAAGACGCTAGCTATATATATATATTGCCTTTTTTCCCTTTCATAATTTAAGCCTTCCAGAGTCTTAATGCCTAACATAATTACATTCTACTTGAGCCTCTTATAGTAAAGCAAAACAAAAACCCCAAGGACAAATTATGCTGTTAGAATTGGGCGCTATTTTAGAGCACTCCGGATAGAAAACAATAATGGGTCCAAGCAATAGCTAAAGGTTGGCGGCCAATGTCTCTTTTTCGAAACACAGCGATACATATAAGAATTAGCCTAAATAGCCCCACCTGAAGAAAACCCATTTGGTGTAGTAGTTAAAGCATGAAGCTAGAAGCTATTCTAGTCCCACCATAAGAATGAAGCCAGCTGATTGACCTTGGGTCAGTCACTCGTCACTCAGTCTCAGATTTAAGGAAGAAGACAATACCAAACCACTTCTGTAATCTTGCCAGGAAAACTGCAGGAATTTTTCAAGACAGTCGCCAGGAATAATAATATTTTTTTAAAAAACTGACTCAGAGGCAGAGGAATAAAACCCCACCACCTGACCTTATTACTCATTATTGCATTTATACACCATCTTTCCTCTGGGTGTTGAAATTGCATACCCTCTTGCCATCTTTTCCTATAATATCCACCTGAGGGGTCGACTATGCTGAGAGAGAGTAACTCTTTTTCACTGGGCCCAAGTTATATGTCTGAAGGGGATTTAAGACAGCATCTCCCTAATCCTAATCCTGCACCAGAGTCCCTACATCACTCTTCACACAGAATTAAAATAATATTTGATTGTAATAAGACTATTACTAATATTCTATGTCACCCAAGAATGATCATAATTATTTACCAATCAGCTCCATTATTTGCTGCCAATTTCACAACATATTATCTTGCACACATTTGTTTCCCAGTGTCAACTTTTTTTTAGTCTTGTATACAGGATTCAACAGGACACAAGATGACCTAAAGTAAAACAGTAGTAACCCAGTTATTGTTATCAAGATATACAGTGGCCATTTTACCCTCTTTTATTGCGATGCAAACTTCAGGGTAGGATTTGTTAGATTATGGAATATTTCAGAGTGCTTAAGAGCCTAATGTTTTAGATAAGAGTTAGAGTCAAAGGTTTATCCCCTTCTTCTTCTGGATTCAGTTATAACCCTACAATGCATTTATACTTGGGGAAATGTGATCAGATCCAGTCTTAGATCATAAGGTTGACATATGTTATTTTTGTTCTTCCTAATAAACTCGGTTCTGTTGTTTTATTTTTTGCCATAGCTATCTCCCAAAGAGAAATCCTTTCAGCTTAAGTCTGTCTGCATCATGACTGTTAAGAGCATGACTATAGTAACCATTGAGCTGATGAATGCACCATTCACTTATTGCTCAAGTTATATGGAGGGTAGCAATGAATCATGGGGTTCATTTTCTCTTTGCATCAAGTTAATTTTCTAAAATTAGCACTTATTTTACAGTTCTTTATATTGGTGAAGATTTATGAACCTTGAGGAGCAAAGGAAATTCAAGGTCTGTCTTTCTTCTTGCACTTCAATGACTCACCACATGTGGCAGATCTCTAGAGCTGTTGACAGTAATTGACACTATTTCTGGCGACCAGCATTTGGGCAATGGCAGTATTCCTAGCTTGCACTGTTCAATGAATATTTTGCTCCCAAGCACAGTTTGCAAAACTGTAATGTATTTACAAGGCAATAGTGTCTTCCACTCCATACTTTCTGATCTTGATTTCAGCTCCAACTTTCTCAGGATCACATACTCGAAGCCAACTTTCCTCAACCTAATACTTTTGAAATTGAACTCTAAAAATTTGGGAGTGGGCACCTGTTTGTGGAATGCCTGTTCTTCTCAAAGGACACTCTGTACTCATTCTCCAAATCACACACAAAATGCTAACAGGATGTCCCCTATTTCACTGGTTGATGGACCACAAGGACGGATAATGAAGAAAGATTCCAAACAAAGATTTTGTTTTATTTGCATCCCATCTTTATTATTTTTACAAATAACTCAAGGGGGCAAATACATCCAACACACCCTCTTCCTCCTATTGTAGCACCACCAATCCTGTGAGGTAGGTTGGGTTAAGAGGGAGTGACTGGCCCAAAGTCACCCAACTGGCTTTCATGGCTAAGGTGGAACATAAACACATGGTCTTCTGCTTTCTAGCTTTGTGATTCAACCACTAGACCAACTGGCTCCCAAATGTTCATGTGAAATGAGAGATGACACATTTCACGCCTATAGGAAGCTCATCCTCTGACCCAGAAACTTTCATTTGGACTTTTGGGTAGACTGCAGTTGCTGTACTTGCAAGAGATTTTAACTGATCAGATATTCATGACAATTTCAGAGATTGGTATTGAAAACATTCACCAGGGTTCTACACTCCAGGTGAAATCTGCGACTCCAAATTCCTTTTTCAGATTGCTGTTACAGAGTCCCAGTTTGATGCAAGGCACCAGTCTAGAAAATGGGAGAAGGTGAATTCTATTCCCGCCTTAGGTATGAAGCCAGCTGGGTGAACTTGTCCAGTCATTTGGTCGGAAGAAGGCAGCAATGGCAAAGTACTTCTAAAGAACCTTACCAAGAAAAAAAACCTGTAGTAACTTATCCAGGGAGCCTCAAGGAAAAGACCAACTCAAAATTGAACAGAACTCTTTATTGGCCAAGCTTGATTTGACACACAAGGAATTAGTCTTTGGCGCACATTGTCTCAGTGTACTTAAAAGAAAATACATACAATGGTACCTTGTCTTACAAACTTAATTGGTTCTGGGATGAGGTTCTTAAGGTGAAAAGTTTGTAAGATGAAACAATGTTTCCCATAGGAATCAATGGAAAAGCGATTAATGCGTGCAAGCCCCAAATTCACCTTTTGCCAGCCAAAGCGCCCGTTTTTGCGCTGGTGGGATTCCCCCGAGGTTCCCCTCCATAGGAAACCCCACCTCTGGACTTCTGTGTTTTTTCCAGCAGGGGAATCCCAGCATCGCAAAAACAAGTGCTTCACTGACAACGGAAGACCGGAGGTGGGGTTTCCCATGGAGAGGAGCCTCAGGGGAATCCCAGCAGTGCAAAAACGGGTGCTTTGCTGGCAATGGAAGTCCGGAGGTGGGGCATCCCAGCGGCGGTGGTGGGTTTGTAAGGTGAAAATAGTTTGTTAGAAGAGGCAAAAAAATCTTAAACCCCGGGTTTGTATCTCGAAAAGTTTGTATGACGAGGCATTTGTAAGATGAGGTATCACTGTATTTGTCAAGAATTATGAGGTACAACACTTAATGATTGTCATAGGGGTCAAAAATAATGATGTATTTATAAATAATATTTACTAAGTCTGCACTACTATTAATCTTCTCATCCTTCCCATCACCAATCTCCTCCCACAAGTGGCTGCATGACTGCAACTTTGTTGCCTGTATCCTTTACAATTTATATTGACTGGTTCCTAATATGATTAGATCGCTTATTTGTACCTGGACAATCATTAAGTGTTGTACCTCATGATTCTTGACAAATGTATCTTTTCTTTTATGTGCAATGAGGAGTATATGCACCAAGACAAATTCCTTGTGTGTCCAATCACACTTCACCAATAAAATTATATATTCTAACTCTATTCTAATAATTCTAATAACACATGCTATTAATAGGTAAATGTTGCCTGCTATTGTTTTGCCTTTCAACAAACCAGCTTTCCAATGCTGAACCCCAACCAGCCTTTCAGTCTTTACAAACAACAACCCAAAGAGGTAGCACAAGCTTAAGAAGCAGCCTTTTGCCAAAAGGGGAAGATTAGAAAGCAGCAATAACTGAAAAGCTGGGCATTTTTTTTTACGGTCCAGCTGTCCACTCATGTGACCAAGCCGGAAAGACAGAGTACAGTATCGAAAGCTGAGCCAAAAGCCTTGGGTGGCACTAAGGTGAGTTCACAGGCACTGTAAACAATCCAAGGGGCAGCCCTGGATTTATTTATTTACAGGCACCCACACTGTGTCTTATTCCGTGCTACACACCACAGTGCTTTTCGGAGCGGGCCGGTCCTAGACGTCGGGCGGAAAGCAGAAAAAGGAGGACCGAAAGCCTCCAGCGAGGCTGTAGACCAGAGACGCCATCTCGTGCCAAGGGCCTCGCGCTTCCAACTCTTCCCCTCTGAGGGAAGAGTCAAGAGGAGGTCGGGCCAAAGCCGCGTTCCTGCCTCACTCGGAGAAGAAAGTAAGTCCTTTTTTCTGGGCTCCCTGATCCTCTCTCTCTCACACACACCCCACTCCCTTTACTTAATGAGAACGAGGGGGAAATTTCCCGCCTCCTGGCACATGCCGGACAGCCTTTGGCTCCCCTTTCCCGCTTCCCGACGGCAGCGGAGGCGGCGAGGGCTTAGCCAGGCAGCTGTTCCCACCTCCTCGTGCCTGGCAGCCCCTCTCCGCCCCTCGCAGCTCTCCCGGGCCGCCTGCCAGCCGAGGCTTCCCGCCCTCCCTGCGTGCCTGTGTCTCCACCGAAGCTGAGGGGGAGAAAAAAATGGCCCCTCCTTTTCCCCCACGTCGACCCCTCCCTCTCTGCCTCCTCCCTCCGCCCGCCACTCCTCCCTCCGCCCGCCCCCCCGCCAAAGCTGAAGCGGAGCTGGTGTTTTTCCACTCACCCAGAATGGGTGATGCTCAGCGCTCGCTCATTAGAGAACGAGACACGAGAGGTCAGGAAGAAAGCGCTTATAAATTACCGTTTCTTCCTCCCCGTCGCTGTTAGTCCGTCTTTGCCGCTCGGCCCCGACGCACGTATCAAAGGAACCTGAGGCAGAGACCGCCGAGACGCTGGACAGCTACCTGGTCGGAAAAGAGCAGCTGTTACAGGTACCCAAAGGTCCTTTTTTTGGGAAGGGGGGAGAGAGAGAGAAAGCGAGCGCGACCCTCGCCTTCTCGCCCTCCTTTCGGGGCAACCAGAGAACAAAGCGAGGCATATTATGAGGCGACCCCCTCCCCCCTCCTTTTTCTCCCCACCTCTCCCCACGTCTTTTGTTATTTCCTCCGGTCCAGCCCTAGAAGTGGGGTGGAATTAAAATAATAATTATTATTATTTTTAAAAACCCACAAACCAACCTCCGTTAAGGAATGCTGCTTTCCCGTCCCCTCCCTCACCCCACTTCTTTGTATCGGGTTCCACAAACGACCCTTCCTTCCCTTCCCTTGCCCGCCTTGGCTTCCCCGCGCCTGCCTTTCGCTCCGCGCTTTCCCCGCGTCTTGCTTCCCAGCCATTCCCACCCCCCTCCCTCCCACCCTCATTTTCTCTCTCTCTCCCCCCACCCTTTTCTCTCTTATTATTAGAGCATGGCGGTTGCCTTTTGTCTGCGTTTGATAAAATGGGCAGGCACGCGGGCACCTTCCTGGCGAAGCTGAGAGGGTTATTTTTAAAAAAAATGTTAATTTTTTTTCCGCCTCGGCGGGGTTCTTTCCTCACGTCCCCAGCGGTCGACCTCCGATACCTTATGTGCACTTTGGAACCACACACACGCACACCAACAAACAAACGCGCACGCACGCACACAGTGATATGCCCAGGGAGGGTTGAAGTGGCACTTGTGTGTGTGTGTGTGTGTGTGTGTGTGTGTGTGTGTGTGTGTGTGTGTCTGTGTGAGACAACGCTTTCCGTCTGATTTCTTTCGTTCGGGGTATGTGTGATTTCCTCCCTATTCCTTCCTCCTCTCCTCTTTCTCTCTCGTTACAAATGCGAGCAAAGGCTCGCTTTCTTTCCTCCGCCGCCCTCCTCGCGCTTCTTCTTCCTCCTCCGCGCGCGACGTACGGTTGAATTCTGTCGAAGCACGCGGCTGGTGTTTGAAACAGACACACACACACACATACACACAAAAAGCAACGCACACGCGGCACACAAAAGCGAGGCGGCGTTGACGGCGATGGGAAAATTCGAAACGTGAGCGTTATTGCTACCGCCGCGGCTTTGCCGGCGTATCTTTTGTAACAGCTCTCTTGCGAATTCGTTCATTCATTATTATTGTGGAGGTTTTTTTTCCTGGAGGGGAGAGGCGCTTCAAAGAACCGCCCTGGGGTATTCTTAGAAACTTTGCTGGCAGGAACGGAATCTTCGGGGGAAATTAAAAGTGATCCCGAATTTCCCTCGCTTGCTCCAGGAATCAGAAACCAGCTTTTCCGGGGGGGGGGGGGGGGGGCTTTAAAAATACTCGTTCGTTATTTAACCAGATTAAACAAAAGGGGGAAGTAAGTGGACCGACTTTTCGAAAGGGCATCCGTATAAGAACCTTAAAAGAGGAAGCGGCTTTGCGTGTCTACTCGGATCGGCAGATGGCATGTTGGGCACGTTGTCATCTCTCTCTCTCTCTCTTTAAAAAAAAACCTTTTTGCTTAACTGGAGAGCAAGGGGATCAGTTACCTATCGTTTTTTGGAATAAGGAAAACAAAAACTGGAGCTAATGTTTGGGAAACGTTTGGTGTTTTTTTTTTAAAAAAATGTTTTACTGTTGTAGTAATACTACACCCTTGGGAAGAAAACTCAGTAGAACTTCCAAACCATTACTTTTAAGTTTGTTGGGTTTTTTGCATTTCATTTTTTTTAAAAAAAGGTGAGATAGGTATGTCGTTGAAAAAAGCAGTTTGATAATGCTTTTGTAATCGAGTTGCAGCTTGCTAACATTCTGTAATCTTTTAAAATGGCATTTCACATGAACCAGGTTTACATACACACAAACACACACAGAGAGAGACAGAGACAACAGAGAGAGAATTATGTATAATGTTTAATTGTAAGGTGGGGAAACCCTACACTTATTCTAGGTCAAATCTTTGTGTCCTTGAGACATGATCTGGTATATATAGCTTTGTATTTGTGTTTGAGTGGGTAAAATTATCCCAACAGAAGAACTCAAGAGTCTGTTGGAAATGTTTATAGAGAGACATCGCTTGGAAGTTTGATAGATTACAACAGAAAAAAACATGTTTTCATCATATTTGAGATGAGAAGGTCATGTGCTGTGATAATGCTGCCACTTGCTTAAGTTAAGTAGTAAAAGTGAAAGCAGTTGAGAGAAAGTCATTAATATTAGTAGCAGTAAACAAATTGTCTGCTTTCCGTATTTGATTATTCTTTTATCTGCCTTAAGTATTGCTTTAAAAAAAACCAAAAAAAGCTGCCTCTTCAAATTTTCCATGACTTTTCCAAGCATAATCTATTCTAGTCCCCAAGATCTCCCTTGTTCATTTTCCTTTACCACCTTCTGCTGCTGTAATTTATCACTCCAAAGTGATATTATTAATTAGCCTTCAAAATCAGCTCTGATAATTGACATCCTATCCTATAGGGGGCAGCAGAGGGAATAAGGCAAAGATACTATTTTACTACAATAACACAGAGAGGAAATAAAAAATATTTTATGTGTTGGTCCTGAAATATATCAAGCCATGTTCTAGTACGGAATTTAAAGCAGATCTAGCTTGAGAAAGCACTTCGTTTTATGGATGGAAACACATGTGTTTTAGGAGTTGGCATAACAAACATATTTATGAACTGGAATGGAGATTTAAGAAGTGAAGAAATGATCAGAAATACTAGTTTATGAGTTCATCATGAATGTAAGAATTAGGGATGTTGTTTGGTATTTTCGCTGAAAAAAATCTGATTTACTTAAGGGTAACATAATTTTATCCCCCCACCCATATTAGAATAGAATATATTCTTTTTTTTAAGCCCTGCTCTTTTTTATGTGGGAGAAGAATGAGCTTGAAGTAGGAGTGGCTAAATAATATGGTTTTAATAATAGCACCTCCGAATGTAAATAAGCTAATGTTCAGGGCAAAGTTCACAATGTAGAGAAGATGCGTGATTTGATATTTGATACTTTTAATGGAGATTTGTCTTTATTAAAATGAAGTTTGAAGGATTATCGGTGGGATCAGTGAAGAAGTGTGGCAGAATTAGATGTTTATTCCTTTCCCGTCATACCATTCTTCTTCATTATATAAGGTGTTGAAGTTTGCCCTTTGGGTAGTTGTGACAGCAAAGTATGCAAATACTTTTATAACGAGACATTTCTTCCTCTTTATAAGGCAATTAAAAGTGTCACAATGTTAGGTAATATACTAAAATACACTTTGTTTCATGTTCAGCAATATTGTAAAGCTTAGTACTTAGGTCACAGATTGCCTGGGCTGTGAGAATTTATAGCACTTTTGAATAGGAACTTGTTGGAATAGCTATTGAATGCAACTAAAACCATGTCAGACTAGCATTTTCTATATTGTGTGGCTGCTGCTCAGCTATTGGCAGATGATTCTTAGGGCTGGAAGTGGACAATATTGTATCTCTGAATATGCTACAATTATCTTTTACTATTTCACTCCGTTTGTTTGTTGGATACAGTTGAAGTTGCAGTTAAGTGCAACTAAAGTACACTAAGCAAGAGAAGTCTTTTTTAGAACAACCCTGTGTCAATTTTAAACTTGACTAAATGCATTCGTACACACACGTGGTTTATTAGATCATTCTAGTTTTAAAATCTCATAAGTCTGTGATGGCGAACCTATGCCATGCCCTCAGAGTTCTCTCTGCAGGCACACCAGCCATTGCCCAGCCCAGGTGAGATCTGCCACGCATGTCTCCCACTGGCCAGTTGATTTTTGGGATGCAGAGGGGGAGTGTACATGCATGCATAGAGGTGGGATCATGCACGCATGTGTGGGGGGCAGGGGAAGCATGGGGGGAGGCTTGCTAGGCCCAAAATGAGCAGGGGGATCGGATGCGCATGTGCGGGTGGGCAAGCCCAGTGTGGCAGATTGCATGTGCATTCACAGGGGGAGTGGAAGTACAGTGGTACCTCTACTTACAAACTTAATTCGTTCTGTGACCAGGTTCTTAAGTAGAAAAGTTTGTAAGAAGAAACAATTTTTCCCTTAGGAATCAATGTAAAAGCAAATAATGCGTGCGATTGGGGAAACCACAGGGAGGGTGGAGGCCCTGTTTCCTCCCAGGAGATTCCTAGAGAGGCCCCACGGAGGCTTCTCCCTGCATTTTCCGGCCCTATTTCCTCCCAGGAGTTTAAGTTTAAGTTTAATTGGCTTTGTATGCCGCCCCTCTCCGTGGACTCGGGGCGGCTCACAGCATATACAAAGAGACAGTAGTAAATCAATCCAATTAATATACATAAAAACAATCCTTAAAAACTCTAATTTTAAAAACTTCCATTAACATTCATTCAGCAAATCATACTAAAAAACATTTGTTGGTCAGGGGTAAGATCTAGTAACCCCAGGTCTGGTGACAAAGATGAGTTTTTAAAATCTTTCGGAAGGCAAGGAGGGTGGGGGCAGTGCGAATTTCTGGGGGGAGCTGATTCCTGAGAGCCAGGGCCCCCATAGAGAAGGCTCTTCCCCTAGGTCCTGCCAGCTGACATTGTTTGGTCAACAGGACCCTAAGGAGACCAACTCTGTGGGACCTCACCGGTTGCTGGGATTCGTGCGGCAGAAGGCGGTCTCGGAGATAGTCTGGTCCTATGCCTTGTAGGGCTTTATAGGTCATAACCAACACTTTGAATTGTGTCCGGAAACAGATCAGCAGCCAATGCAGTCCATGGAGTGATGGCGTGATATGGGCATGTCTTCGAAGACCCAAAACCGCTCACACGGCTGCATTTGGATGATCTGAAGTTTCTGAACACTCTTCAAAGATAGCCCCATGTAGAGAGCATTGCAGTAGTCGAACCTTGAGGTGATAAGGGCATGAGTGACCGGGAGCAAAGACTCCCTGTCCAAATAGTGCCGCAACTGATGCACCAGGTGGACCTGGGCAAATGCCCCCCTCACCACAGCCGAAAGATGCTGTTCTAAAATCAGCTGTGGATCGAGGAGGACGCCCAAGTTGCGAACCCTCTCTGGGGGGGATCAATAATTCCCCCCACCCACCCAGGGTAATGGACGGACAGATGAACGTGTCCTTGGGAGGCAGTACCCACAACCACTCCATCTTGTCTGGATTGAGTCTGAACCTGTTGGCACCCATCCAGATTCCTAGAGAGGCCCCACCTAGGCTTCTCCCACCTTTTCCATCTGTGTTTCCTCCCAGGAGATTCCTAGAGAGGCCCCATGGAGGCTTCTCCCTGCCTTTTCCGGTTACAGTTTCGGAGGGTCGGGTTTGTAAGTGGAAAATGATTTTTGAGAAGAGGCAAAAAAATCCCGGTTCTTATCTAGAAAAGTTTGTAAGTAGAAGCCTTCTTAGGTAGAGGTACCAATGTATAGGGGGTTGTGCACGCATACACAAGAGGGGTGCATCACACGCATGTGCAGGGGGCGCATCACATTATTACGCTTTCAGTACACAGTGAGAAAAAGGTTAGCCATCACTATCATAGATGGTTTGGCTTGTGAATAAAACTGCTTGAAAGTTTGCAAACACCTGTATACCTTTATCGAATAACTTTATTGTCATAATCCAACATTAACCCTTCCCAATTCCTCTATCTGGAAATTCTGCTTGTGATTTAAAATTATTTTCATTCTCATTGAGCTAGCACTAATATAAATTTATTTTTTGACCAATCTATCTCAATTTGTCTTCCAAATGTTTTAAGAAATCTTAGGCAAAATTCTTATCACTGGGAAGGTTTCATTTGTCTAAAGATGTTGCACCAATAGGGATTATTGAAATTTATTATGCTTTTGGAGAAAAAGAGTTGGTAGATCTTGGTTTATGCTTATGTATAACATATAATGGGGGCGCGGTGGCTCAGTGGCAATCAGAAAGGTCGGCAGTTCGAATCCCTAACGCCATGTAACAGAGTGAGCTCCCATTACTTGCTCCAGCTTCTGCCAACTTAGCAGTTCAAAAGCATGTAAAAATGCAAGTAGAAAAATAGGGACCACTTTGGTGGGAAGGTAAGCACCTTTGGTGTTTAACCATGCCGCCCACATGACTATGGAATCATCATCAGAAAACACTGGCTCTTTGGCTTAGAAACAGAGATGAGCACTGCCCCCTAGAGTCTGCAATGACTAGCAGGTATGTGCGAGGGGAACCTTTACATATACCTTATAACAGTGATGGTGAACCTTTTTTTCCTCGGGTGCTGAAAATGTGTGGGTGTGCACTATCACGCATGCCTGAGTGCCCACACCCATAATTGATGGCCTGGGGAGGCTGAAAACAGATTCCTGCACCACCACCCCTGGAGGCCCTCTGGAGGCCAGAAACAGTTTGTTTCCCAACTTCTGGTGGGCCCAGTCGGGTCGTGTTTCACCTTCCCCAGGCTCCAAAGGCTTCCCTGGAGCCAGGGGAGGGTGAAAACACCCTCCCCATCCCACCCAAGGCTGTCTGGAAGCCAAAAACACCCTCCCAGAGATCTGTGCAAGTCAAAAATCAGCTGGCCAGCACACACATGCATGTTGGAGCTGGGTTAGAGTGCCAGCAGATATGGCGGCAACCATGCCTTATAGCAGTGATTTTCAACCCTTTTTGAGCCGCGGCACATTTTTTACATTTACAAAACCCTGGGGCACATTGAGCGGGGGGGGGCGCTAAAAAAAGTTTGGACAAAAAAATTCTCTCTCTCTCTTCCTCCCCTTCACTCTATTTCTTTCTCCCTCCCTCTTTCTATCCCTTCCTCTTTCTTTCTCTCTCTCTCCATCCCTTTCTTTCTCTTCCTTCCTTCCTCTCTTTTTTGCTCTCTTTCTCTCTCCCTCCATACCTCCCTCTATGTCTTTCTCTCTCTCTCCTTCCCTCCCTCTCTTTCTCTCTCTCTCTTGCTTTCTTTCTCTCTCTTTCTCTCTTTCTCTCTTTCTTTCTCTTGTTTTCTCTCTCTTGCTTTCTCTCTCTCTCTCTTGTTCTCTTTCTCTCTCTCTCTTTCTTTCTCTCTCTCTCTTTCTCTCTCTCTCTTGCTTTCTTTCTCTCTGAGTTTCGCGGCACACCTGACCATGTCTCGCGGCACACTGGTTGAAAAACACTGCCTTATAGCATATATGAATAGGGTACTTCAATAGAAAGTTACTTTTTAATTACATATCCCTTAGCATAGCCAATACATTTATATGAGCACAGAACTTTATTGTTTGTAGAGATTCTTAGTCATCCAGGTCATAGTTGTCTGAAAACTGTTTTTTCAAAAGGCAATTGGAAAATATCAATAAATGGAAATTTGTTTTGTGGAGATGGTTTAAAATTCTGTGTTTGGCAATCTACACTCTGATGTAGCTTTTAATCTCATACAATAAGAAAACCTCTGGCTATCTTGCTGATTTGATTTTTATAACTTTATGACAAATGAACTCAGCCAGATTTTGCAAAATCACATAGCCCATATCTAGGATTGCATATTTTGTTTTTGTTTTTTTAAGAAGTAAACATTCAGATATTTTGTTACTTGCCCAAAATAAACTCAGATTTCACGTTTCCTGCATCTAAAACCAAAAACTAACAATGAGAAAGGCAGAAGAAAGGAGAGGCAAGGCAGCTTTAGGCAATAAGGGGAACTAAAAACCTAGGATCAGAGTTCAAAGCCTTAAACAAATAGACCAGATGTGAAATTTGATAGCAGCATCTTGGTTAATAAATATTATTCATTTCTTGACTGTCAGGTGAAATTATTTCTCCACACTTTAAGTGTGAACAAATTCTCCCATTATAATGCTTTATGGGTACAGAACAAAGGATTGCTAAATAATTATTTCTAACTTAACTACTAATTAATAGATTCAAAGTGACTAATTGCTACTTCAAGGAATAATGAGAACAAAGCTGTGTAAAGAGCTACTTCTGTGCTGCAAATGTCACAAATAGGTAATAATATTTTTATCTTATTTTTCTACTTAAAAAAAACAAACAACAATTAAAGTAACCCAGTATTGTGTTATCAAGTTGGTGTCAACTATTAACAACTTAATGGATAGATTTCATGATGGTCTCTCCCTAACCTTGTCATTTAGGTCTTCCAATCCATCACTACTGTAACTTTCCCAGGTTGGGGATAATTGTCACGGAGATAATCTATCTTAGAGTTGACATCAATAAGATAAACCACAGTAAGAATGCATGGACATCCACTAGGCGGTGGGGGAAACAAGTGATGAAATGTGTACGATGACATCTAAACATAAACCAATTGACTTACATCTGTGTGTTCAGTGCCAGATTGCTAGCACAAAAGGGCAAGGTTTGTTTTATGACATCATACACATTATAATTTCTACTATTGTGATTACTTGAGTGCCTGTCTTAAATATGTGCTTGACATTTGGTTGGAAAGGAGGAGCAAAATCTGGCCCTGGATTTGGGGATCATGTCCCTGAGAAAAATATTCCTCCCCTGAATTTAGAAAACCACTCTATTCTTTTCCTGAATTGCTCACCATCAGACTTGAGATATTAAAGCCCTTCTTGGCATGGATCCAGATTACTTGAGGAACCATCTCACCCCGATGGATCTTGCCTCTCTATCAGCACTGGCAGAAGGGGCATACTGTGGATCCCATCAGTCAAATAATTTCTGCTGGTGGGGTCCAGGAGAAAAATCTTCTGTGCCGATGGCTCCTGCCCTTTGGACTATTAACCTGAGGTGAGATCAGCTCCCATCCTTTTGACCTTCGGCAAGAGCTTTAAGAACTGGGTCTAACCAGATGGGGGACCATCACACTGGAGGTGGTTGATTAATTAAACACTAATCCCACAACCGTGGCTCTGGCTCCCCCCTTCCACATTCTGTGTCCATTATATTACTTTGATGGTATTGTCATTTTATTGGGTTAGCAATATTGTTTGTGGGATTGCTTCTGCCCGTAATTGCTTCAACATGAAATGGGCAGCAAATAACTTCAGCCAACCAACCAAATGAGGGTAAAATAATAATTTGTCTTGGGAATCTTAATCTTTGCCAAGAGGAGTTACATTCCAGTGCACCATGGTTACTATTTAGAACCAGATTGCTTGGGGGTGGGTGGGAGGAAGAAGAATCAATGCGTTTGTGACATCTGCAATCGTTATACCAATCCCAACCCTTGAATTTGAATTCCCTGTACTGTTAAAGAATGCCACAAAGAAACCTGAGACAATGCCTGTTGATGTCACTGTGTTCTACCTTCTACTCTCTTATCTCATACACTCTGTTAGAAGAAGAGAAAAGGGAAGAGTTAGAGGAGAGGAGAGAAGGAGGAGGCAGGAGCATGAACTTTGGATAAAGCCATAGGTGAAAGGCAAGGAATGAAATTTTCAAAGGGATGAAGAAAGGGAAGTGGAAAAATAACTGGAATAGAAAACACAGGGCTGGCTCATTTACTCAGTTCAATTATAGCTATAGTCATCATTCTTCATAATATTGGCATAACATTTATGCCAGTTACCCAGCCAAAAACAGGGAGCACAGCATCTTCATTCCTTGGAGATGATCAGAGATATAAAGACTTCATTCACAAATCTCCCAAGTACTGCTTAGCTTTTAGAAAATAGAAGCAAAAGAGTTGGGTTTATTGACCACTATATAAATTTAGAACTAATTACTTCTGTTCATTATGGCAAGTTGTTCACAGTTCTTGAACTATGAGCATTGTAGAAATGAACCGGGTCTATTCCTATAATAAAGGTAGCATGGGAAGGATCTTTAGATCATGACTGGGATTATTCATATAAGAAGCTTACACTTTTCTTTAGCTTGTTGTATGTGTGTTGATATCTTCAGTGAACAATTACAAAACACCCAGGGTTATTTTGTAAAAGCTCTGTTACAATATTGGCAATGCATTTATTAAGCTTACTTCATTTATTTGTTCTCTCAGTCATATACATAGTCTTAATATTACGAATTAGCTCAGAGACCTATTAAGGGCGTGACAAATTTTTCAACTTTCAGTTTCCAAACATTAGGGGTTGCTCCAAAGTTGTGACATGCCTTGGGGATTGTAAAAATATTTTGGTTACTTTAATATAATTTAGATGTGCTTGGTTAGTAACTACATAAATACTATAACTTTTTAACATTATGTTTGTTTCAGTATGTATAAATAAGTTATGACTTCAACTCACATTTCACCTCATGAATAAACTATGTACCTACCCATTTATTATATGTAACTAGCTTCATAGCTGCCAGATTTATTGGGTAATTGTTTGTTAAAAAGGCATGAATAGTTAGAAATATAATTGTAGGCTAGATTATAATGCAAAGAGAACTAGATAAAGTGGTAATAGCAATGTTGTTCATGTAGCACCTCTTGAAAGTTTAAGTTTTGGGCAACTTTATTCTTGCTATTATGGACTGTTGCTGAATTTTATTCTTTAACATATTTGTGCCAGGAGTAAGCAATAAGCATGGTGTTAAGTATTATGTGAAACACTTGTAATGATGAAAAGATACATGATTTTCTTAAGTAACCTTTAAGTATACAAGGTAGGAATTTTATATTTTTGGTTATCCATTGATTGGAATTTGAATTGACAAGTTTTATGAGATGAGAACTACAGTTCCAACTACTCCTGGTTTAATAATAATAATAATAACAACAACAACAACAACAACAACAACAATAATTTATTAGATTTGTATGCCGCTGCTCTCCGAAGACTCCAAAAATATTTTTATTTTATAATTAAATAAATTATTTTGTTTTTTAATTTATTTTCTATTTGTATGATATTCTATGTGCTAAATATTAAAAGGTATTTGGAGAAACCGAAACAACTGAAAGCACTACTGTGCTATGTTCATTTATAATATGGTCAGAACATAAGTCAGCTTTAGAAAAAATTTAAGGTAGCTTATTGATGGAAAATTCTGAGAATCATAATTGTGGCCTATCTTGAAGGCATAGTTTACAAAAAAAAATGGGAATGAGGGAATGAAACAAATTGGTTGTTAGTTGTAGCCTAACATTATTCAGTGGTTTATCTAGGTATAGGTAATCCTTTACCTATGACTTTAATGGGACCTGCCCATAATCGTCATAGGTTGTGGCAGTTATAAAACTGGTTGTGATTGACCCAACTCTACAATCTTTTTTGTGGTGGTCAGTTATTAAGCAAATGCATGATCATTAATCAGGTATGATTTATGGTTTTGTCAGTTTTCAGCAAAATAGTCATAAAATATGCTTGTGTGATTATGAGACACTGGGAATAGTTTGAAAGTGATAAGAACAGATAGGGGCAGTGTTTAAAAATATAGGATATTTGTGTCTGCTGTCCTTATACTTTCTCAATGATCATGGGCTTTGGAAGCCATACTGGAGAAGGTAGACTCATAAGTAGGTAACAGAACTATGGAATGTAAGGGAATTAAAAAAAAACGTATTTTATTAACTTACAGAATTCTTGAGAAATATCCTGTAGATTCTGAAATGCAATATCTTATCTTTCAGGTAGCCTCTTAATTTTTCTGTCTTTAGAATTGGCAATGTAGGAGGGGTGGAATTGTTCCACAGGCCAAACAAGAGGATAATTTATTCAGATCACCTGATAAGAGATTGAAACATTTACTGTTTCACTCACAGATCCCAGTAAACTAGGAAGAAGCTGTAAATACTGTGGTTTTCCGACAATAAGATCCTGCCTTATTTTTTTTAATCCCAAAAGAAGCCTTTGGCCTTATTTTTGGGGAGGTCTTACTATTTTGGGGTGCGTTGAGCAAGATGGGGCTCCTTTTGTTGTCTTATCCAATTTCCAGCTCCGTCTTCCTAACCAGAGGAAATGGCGGGGACCGGCTGCACATGCGTTTTAAATATTTTTGGGGAGGGCTTATTTTTGGGTGGCTTATCTTAGCACATGTGCTCAAAAGCCCGATTGGGCTTATTATCAGGAGATGTCTTATTTTCAGGGAAACACGGTATGTCAGCATTTAATTTTTAAGTGATACAGGTAGTCCTCAACTTACGAGCACAATTGAACCAAAAATTCATGTTCCTAATTGAAGCAGATGTTAAGTGAATTTTCCTCATTTTATGACCTTTCTTGCCACAGTTGTTAAGTGAATCACTGCAACCATCATATAAACATAAGATAGTTATCAAGTATCCAGATGTAAATCATATGACCATGGGGATGCTGCAACGGTCCTAAGTGTGAAAAATTGTCATGTCACTTTTTTCAGTGCCACTGTATTTTTGAACAGTCACTAATTAAACTGTTGTAAATTGAGGACTACCTGTACTTGAGCAGGGGATAAAACCAAAATGTGGTGCTATGAAAAAACTCTTAACATGCTCTATCAGTCAAAAATAGATACAGTACTCCTAGATGACATGGATGAATTAATCGGGAATAAGATACCTTCCTGTATTCTAAATCTTTCCATTCTACAAAAAAGCTTGTAAAAACAAAGATCACAGAAAGCAAGGGGGGGGCTCACTTCTATCATGTTAGATAGTTCAATATTGGAAATAACATTCACTCACAGATTTCACCTTGAAATCAATCTAATTTTCTGAAATTTCCAGAATTTCATGATGGCATATTACATTAAAAGCAGGACATTAGAGAAAATTATGGTATTACAGTCTTTTACTTCTAACTGTTCCTTAAATTGCTTCTTATTTATGCCCAAAGGATCTTCATTTGTTTTTTATCCCATTTGCATCATTATTTTTCTTTGGTTTGCTTTGCTTTGCTTTGCTTTGTCCTTTTCTGTTTTGTTCTGTTCTGTTTTGTTTTATTTTTATTTTTTTCTTTTTCTGAAACAGGAAGAGAAAATCCTTTCTGGAGATACTCCTCTTCATGTAAGTGTTTTTTATGCTTGTTAATAAAAACATTGTAATATTAGCAATATAGCCTTAAATATTCAGAATCCAGCTGTTCATCATCCGCTCATAGAAATATAAAATCCATATCTGTGAAATGGAGCTAAAACAATATTTTCAGTTCTCAGATATGGGTTAGAACATGTCAGTTCCAGATCAAAGTCTAATCATTTTCATGCCTATGTTCCTAGACTGAGTCATAATCAGAAAGCGGGTGCAGATCACTCATATCTTACACATAATTTCTACAACATTGCCCAATGTTTGAGTCTGCAGATAACCAGCTTACCATACCTCATATTAACAAGCGGGTGTGTGTGTGTATTTCTTGCCTAAAGTTACAATCCAATGTGTCCCATTTATAAGTTTGGAGGACGCCGTAAACGTTAAAGGAACTTCTTTATGAACCAACATGATAAGGTTGTGCTGAAATCCTTAATTTCAGAACTTAATTCTCAATAAACCTTCTCAGGATTGCACCACAAGACATTATTCAATGGTAACAGAACAAGTCAGCATATAATTTCCTGCTTCCAGTCTTTGGCTAAGATATGCTTTGGTTTTTTATGTTCTACTCTATTTGCAAGGTTCCTTAAATGGATAAGACTTCAAGTAATGCTCCACAGCTCCTTTTATAATTCATCATGTCATATAATGTATATATCAACATTTAGCAGCCTCCCTAAATAGATACACCCAGTAAACTATACTCAGCCTGTTGATCCACAGTTAACATAGTTAACATCTGGCAAGTTGAAGGTAGGAGCACATGTTGTGTAAACAGGTAATGTTCTCGCCCACAAGGTAGTGCTAGAGAGCAGCTTATTTTGCATTGCACCTAGAGAAAACAAAACACCAAGCTGTGGTAAACATATATTTATTTAAGGCAATTTATCTTGAATCTTCAGATGAAAAAGCTCCCCAAATGACCCCATTGATAGACAGAACAAGCTGTCTTTGACTTATGGCTTGGAATATAAAAGATATTACACAAAATCAATGTGGGATGCCAGAAAGGAGTTAGCACACTTGTTTGCCAGTTTTGGCTTAGTTGTACATTTTGACAAGTTGTGAAGCGTTTTCTTCATGGGTGCCTATATATGTGTAGGTGAACCTATGGGATTTTGCCCTTCCCCTTGAACAATTATAACTAATACGTTCATATCCTTCTTGGGAATGCTTTTTGCATTCAAACTTAAAAGCCATGTATTTGGAAATGTATCATGTATTTCAGTCATGGAAAGATTTCTCTTAAGTTTAAATATATTCCTTTGATAAAAGTAAATTGGCTTTGGAAAAGAAAATTATGACAGCAATTGTGGTATAGAAGCTCTTTTTTTGTATCATATTCTGTATGTGCACCGTGCCTAACATAATGGCAAGCTCAGAAACAATTTTGTTGCTTTTCATTTTCTTTCATTAATTCATTAGCAAGAATGGTAACTTACATTTCCATAATGAATCGTTCAAAAAGCTTCTCAGTAACACGGTGCTTTGCTTTTGTGGAGCTAAAGTTTTACTTGACTTAAAAATAAAAGCAACTTGTAGAGTGCACACTTATGTTTAATTATTACTGTGCAGGCTACTATCAGTTTTGCAGAAATGTATTTGCAAATGTCCTTCAACCTTCCAGGCAGTCTGTTTGGGTTTTGGAGATTCATGCAATGGGAGAAGTAGTAAAGGAGAGTTTTCTCCTTTTGCAGGAGCTTTCATCGTTCTTACATTATTGATTACGCATTTGTGGTTCATAATGATAAAATACCCATACAAATGTATTCTCTAGGTATTATACAAAATAAAATTTTATAATTCAAAAAGGGGGTTTTCTTCCCTGGCTCTGCTCTGTCATACCATAAATTAAATGTACACCTAGTCCAGTGTTAGCCAAACTACAGAACTGGATGACAGAAGCTGGTTTGTGCCCTTCTTTACTACTCTGGTTTTCCATCCACTGCCATTTTCTGCAATGTGCAGAGGCAGCTTCTGCCTTCATTTGATACTATTTCAAGGGAGTTTCCACACAGAGGTAGCATGCATAACACTAGTGGGCAGTGTGCAGAGAAACTGCTAGTGATAGTACTGAACGGAGGGAGGGAGGGTTAAAAGCTAAAATAGTGCATCTCTTCTTTTTTACACATTTCACTTAATATGAATGAGAGGACTATTTTTTCCTTAATAGCACTGGCCTCATGATATAAAATTAGAAAGTTGCTCGTTCCCTATCATTGCTCCCTATCATTGAGTTTTTAATGAAGGTGTTGGCACTTGCAAATGAAGGAACAGAGGGTGAGAGTCTCTGTAATTGTTCGTTTTGTTTCATTGGCTTGTGGAATGACTTAAAAAGGCTCTTGTACAAATCCACTGGTATTTGAACAGACTGCAATGGAGAAATGAGCTCTCCTGTAATTCAGATCCAACTGTATCAGTCTGGATAATAGACTCTGTAAAGCAGACATAGGAGGAGGAGATGAAAGTATGGTACCCAAAGCCTGTGGCACATAGCAATTCAAACTGAGCCAGTGCATTGTTAGGATTGTCTCTGTACATCTGGGTGGAAGATGTACAAAGTATCCTCTCTCGTTCAAGAAAGGCTAATCCCAATTCCGAGTTGGTTTGGAAAGTGAACTGGCTGATTTTCTCAGTAACCTTATAACTTTAGAATGTAGATAATTAACATCACACAGTGTGAACAATCTCTTCTTTCTTGTACAGTAGATACGTCGAGTACGTGCATAGATAAATTTTCTTGAATTTAACTTGGATTTGCTTCCTTAGATCACACTGCCATTAAAGAAGAAGCATGGAAAAGGCAAATCCAATGTTACTGAGCACAATAGTTTCTTTTTACTTCCTCCCCTCCCCTGCCTAGAGAACATACTCATTAATTAGCTTAATTTAAAGTAGGCTGAGAATGAGAATCATTTAGCCAAGAGTGATAAATCCATTTCATATGACTTGTATTTACTGATGTCATCATAATAAGACTAGGTCAGCAATTCAAGAAAATCAGTTGCAAAGTTAAAATAGAGATTTAGTCCCCTGGTTCAGGTTGGATGCCTTGATGTAGTGGCTTCTTCCAATTATTACTATGATTCAGAGCCAGAGTTTTAAAGTTAGTTTATAAGAGAGAAATGAAATCTTCATGGGGCCTGCTGTCAGAGTATTATATATAAGTATGCTAAGTGACAAAGCTGGAAGGAGAAAGAAAAGTTGTATTATACTTTTCTGCTTTCTATGAGATGCTTCAGAAAGATTGTGCTGGCTTTTCTTAATGTCTTTTATACACATACACATTCTCCCATCACAAACCTGGAACTAAACAGGTTTCAGTAGTGGGCTACGAGCCGAAACCCTAAATTCCGCTCACCACTGTGGCTCATAAATTCTTGTGGGACCAGCGCAATTTTGCTGCTGCACCTGTGGAGGTAGCAAAATCACGCACAGAGCCACAGGTAAAACCTCAGTGAAACACAGGTGCAATTTTGCTACCTCCACAGGTGCAGCAGCAAAATCGCGCTAGTCCCGCAATAACTTATGAGCCGCGGCGGTGAGCGCAATTTAGCGTTCCGGCTCGTTGCCCATCACTGACAGCTTTCTATAGTTTCATTTACTTACTACCTTCAAACTACTTTGGAAATTGTCATTATAGAAGATGGAAACTTCAGTTTTAAGATTGTTTATTTATTTATTTATATTTGTCTCATTTACATAGTTGTCCATTCACAAGCAATTAATTCCAGATGATATACAACAAAACTAATGTGAAAGGAAGTACATGTCTAGCAGACATATATTGCTACGTCCATTTCTTATTTTAGGATCTTCAACTTAGCAAACAGCATAGAGAAGCAGTTTTCAAGCATTTTCAAGTTGCAGTACAGTTCATTTAAAAATTCCCAGAATCCTTACCAAGAGAACAAACTCTAGTAATAAAATACTGGCTTTATTTGAGTTAAAAAGTAATATATTTTTTGTATTTAGTCTCATGAAAACTCATCCTCAAGGAATTGTAGGATTATATGGAATATATGTTTAGCCCTGGAATAGATCAATTGAAAAAGAGTCATAGTACAGTATACTTGCACCCTGCATCCCAAATAGCACATTTAAAAAAAAAAAATCTCATCTGCAGACTTACAAGGATTCTTTAATCTTCAAGGCAGGATGGCCTCTGATATGTAAAGGCTACATAATGAAATCATTGAAAAGAGCTACCACAAGCAAATATCTAGTGTTTATTCCATATCAACCTATTATGTTAATATGGATATGCATTAAAATATGCGTCAAAAACACTACACCTCACCTATTTGTGTATAGATGCACATGTTAGAAGCACATCTCAGTAACCATTTCATTGAAAGCAGTGCAGGGCAGATATTCTACCCACAGGTCTGTTATTGTTAATAACAATAATTGGTGAGTGAAAATTAATGCATCAGTAAACAAGAAAACAGTATAAGGACTCAATTTATGCAGCCCATATATGAATAAGGTTTGGACTGCAAACAATACAGTACATCAAAATTATTGCTGTGGTACCTTGTGGTAATGAAAATCAAATTGGAAATGCCAATGGTTCTGTATACTGTATGTGCACAACCCATATAAGGTAATATTTCACATAAGATATTTCTTCCTGTTCATAGACTCTTCAATATAAATGAGTTAGCTCTTTAGGTCCTTTTAACTGGTATGACATACATTTTTAAGCAGGGAATAAATGAATTTGGAATATTACACAGAGATATAGTCAACTTTTAGGCTTGTTAAAATGTTTGTTTCATGCAATAACTTGAGAGAATATAATTTCTTTTATTTATTTATTAAACGTATATGCTGCGATTCCCACTATCGAAGTGACTCTGAGCATTTTGTTTTGTAATAATTAATTTAAATAAGCTCTATATCCCTATTAATCTTCAATTGGGTTCAGATATATTGAAGCATTTAGCTCCCAACATAAGTACGCTTTCCCAGACTAGGGTTCTCAGGATTGCATTTTTATAATGAGAGACTCATCAAAGTCAGTTCTGGAGTTCAGTGTTTCTTACGGTGCAACTCCATAGGGGGAAAGTTGATTGCTCATTGTCATCATCAATATTATTTTTAATTGCAATGCTCAGAAGGATCCATCTTTCTGTGTTCATTTGCTGCAACCAATACTACCAACATTCATTACTTTCTATCAGTGTCTTACCCTATGGAGGAACCAGCCCAGCCCATCCACATTGAGGAGGGGATAGACGTTCTGACTGGTGAGTGCAGCTAAGGTGGGGTGCTTGTGAAATGGTGGGGGAGGCATGCGGATGCAGGGAACTTGAGACCTTTTTGTGTTATGTATTTGAGAAACTTAGGAATGTTCTCCATAAACATTTTAAGAAGTTGGTGTGTTTATCCGAAATGTGCTCTATTGACAGAACCAATTCTCAGTTCTTAGAAATGTTTCACCGTGAACGATCTTCCACCATGATCACACTGATCTGTCATTACCTAACCTTGCAGGCTCTCATAATTTTACTGTCTGTATAAAGAACATGGCCATTTTTTGCTATTCAAATGTACAGAGATAGGATGCAATTGAAAGACAGCCAGGCAAATGGCTATTTCAATTTGAAATTGTTTTGAATTATTTGCTCACAACTCTTAAAAAACATATTTGCATGATAACATATTTTTCTTTTAAAAATAGATTTTTTTTTGTTTTCTTTGAAGAATTAACATTAAACCCCCCCCTATTTTAAAATACAAAAATGAAGACACAACTCTATTAACCAAAGGCAGAAATTTGGATTATCCAAGCAAGCAAATAATTCTACTGTTAGAGGTATCTAGTGTAACCAAAGAGAACAATTGGAAGATACTTTTTGCAACGTATATTAATATGCAGATAGGACCAAATCTGTGGATATCAGAACTGTTAGCACAAAGTTGGTGCAATAGATCTCTTTTCCACCCTCAGATCTTCCTAAAACTCACCAAGAGCCTACATTTCTTGCTCTAGAACAAACTCAACTCAATTGTTCCATAATTATTTAAAGATTAATCTCAATATTACCTATATTTTAATCCAGACACCTATTCAAAGTATTGCATAGGATACACTATTAATAAAGGATAAAAGTTTTTTCCTGATATCTCTCTAATTGTTTTATGCTTTGATGTTTTCTTATTTTCTGCCAAAATTAATGCTTATAAATTATTTTTAAAGTAGAGAAGTGCTCTTTTGTTTCATCTATTTTTGTGGTGGAATAATCATTGAGCACTATTCCATCTATTATCTTTAACCATGTGATAAAAATATGAATTACTAAGAAATTCATTTATATGCACTAGATTATTTTATAATTTACCTTAGGATCTGCGGCTTAGAATGTAGAACTTCGTATGAACAGACACTGTATGACACTTAATTAACTTAATAATGAAATGATAGTGTTTATCCTTTCTTCATGATAAAGCATCTTTGATATTTCTTAATTTTTTTTATATGTGAACTGTAAGAAATCTGGAAGACTTTAATTCATGATATACATAGTTACATTTTATATCTATTTCATAATTCTTGTCTATATTGTTTCAATATTACTTGTTTTAGTATTTTTCCTCCCAAACAGAAGCTAGTTTTACTGTAATTGTATAATTTTATTCAGATTCATATTAATTTTTCTTATAAAAATACAATCAAAATATCCATATTTTTCCTTTTAAATGTGAATTGAAAGTATTTTTGCTTGCTGGAAAGCAACAGGGAACTCCACAAAACTGTTTATTTCATATAACTGTCTGTCTCCTATTCCTCTACTTCTGCCTTTCTTTCAAGCTCCATATTATGTAAGAAAATTGGTTTATTTGTGTGAGCATAAAATATTAGTGTTTAAGATTTTCATTCCAGTTTTTATATAAAAATGTTGCTTGGCAAATGCAGCTCTTACTCCTACTGTATAACCAAACAGTTAAGAAACTATAAATATTTCCATTTCCTGGTAATGTACATTCTCAGGTACAATAACAGAGGGATTTTGTACAAACTGTTGCTTTGTATACTCTGGAAATTAACTGCATGCTTACTGAGTGCGAATTGCCTGTGTGCAATTAACACTAACTAAATATAAATAATGATGGCAAAATCATTATCTGAACTCAGCTGGAGCTGGAAAAAGAAAAACTGAAATAATATTAAAATGAATCTTAGTAGTGTGTCCAGCATGGTTGAAAACCAATGATAAATTGTCCTTTTGAAAACATACTTCATTATGCAGAACATAGTAAGCCGAAATAACTGTATTTTTACTTCAAGGAAACAAAACAGGGATGGGTTGCTACCGGTGCAGTAGGCGACTGGACACCGGTAGCAGCCGCCAGATTGCGCAATTTGCACACGACCGCTCCAGGGCCAGTCCTTTAGGTGTCGCCATCTTTTTTCTTTCATTTTTTGTATTTTTTGCTTCGTGCGCATGCACAGAAGCAAAATCTGGTTTTAATTAGATGTAAGGCCATGAGTAGTTGAAGAGGGAAAGAAAGATGATACAGGGACTTGAGACATCTGGGGAAAAATATCTGGAGGAGACTGAGATATTCTATTCTAAAGAAGAGAAGGCCTGGGGAGACATGAGGGCCACATTCAAGTATGCACAGGGAAGCTACAGGAAAGAAGTTCAGGAACGATTTTCCAAGCCATAAAAACAAGAGCAGATTTATATAAATTCCCCCTACCTAGATATTTATTTAACCTTGTTCGCATTTACTGTACACTTGTACTGTTTCAGGTGTAACGAAATGTAACAATCAGTGTGTAACAAAAAGAAAACAATACGCAAAAAAAAAAATCCACACTCATAGTAAGAAACCCTCAAATGAGGAAAAGTCAATTAATCACAAGTTTCAGATCAGCATAATAAATAATCTACAGGTCTCAAATTTCATTTCGGGTCATATTATCGGAACAGCAAGAACTTCTTGATGATACGATATTTATTGCAAAACTGCAATTGCAAACTTATGGCATGGGTGCCATAAGTGACTTGCAGAGTCATATTTGAGGGCCCATGAGGCACTGCCCTATGTCAGCTCCAGCTGGTTTTCGGTGGCCTTTTTCAGCATTTTTCTCTTTCTCCATGCTTCAGGAGGCTTCCCTGACCCCTTGGGACAGCAGAAACTGCCCAATCGGAAGTTCATTTCTGAACTTCAAGTTGGCCCATTTGGCCGTTTTTTGCTCTCCCCAGGGTCCAAGAGGCTTTTCTAAACCCTGAGGTGAGGGAAAAACAGCACAATGGGCCTACTGGAAGTCTGAAGGCTTCAGTGAGGCCTGTGTGCATGTGTGTGGGGACAGCATGGGGACTTGTGCACATGTGCAGGGGGGCACAGGAGTGTGTGTGTGTGTATGCAGGGAAGGGTATTGTATTAGGGATGTAGGCATGAGTAGATCATTGAAGGGACCCAGAGAAGGTCAACTCTGTGGGACCTAACCGGTCGCTGGGATTCGTGCGGCAGAAGGCAGTCCTGGAGATATTTTGGTCCGATGCCATGAAGGGCTTTATAGGTCATAACCAACACTTTGAATTGTGACTGAAAACTGATCGGCAACCAATGCAGATTGCGGAGTGTTGGTGTGACATGGGCATACCTAGAGAAGCCCATGATTGCTCTCGCAGCTGCCATCTGCACGATCTGAAGTTTCTGAACACTCTTCAAAGGTAGCCCCATGTACAGAGCATTACAGCAGTCGAACCTTAAGGTGATGAGGGCATGAGTGACTGTGAGCAGTGACTCCAGGTCCAGGTAGGGTGCACCAGGCGAACCTGGGCAAATGTCCCCCTCGCCACAGCTGAAAGATGGTTCTCTAATGTAAGCTGTGGATCAAGGAGGACGCCCAAGTTGCAGACCCTCTCTGAGGGGGTCAGTAATTCCTCCCCCACAGGGTAATGGACGGACAGATGGAATTGTCCTTGGGAGGCAAGACCCACAGCCACTCCGTCTTATCAGGGTTGAATTTGAGTCTGTTGACACCCATCCAGACCCTAAAAGCCTCCCCTGAATCCTGAGGAGAGTGAAAAGGAGGCCAACAGGCCTACTAGAAGTCTAGAGGCTTCTCTGAGGCCTGTGTGCATGCGTGGGCGGCAGGGGGGTTGTGCTCACGCATGAGGCAGGGTGTGAGCATGTGTATATATGCTATCATGCCCGCACACAACCTTTTGGCACCCAAGCCGAAAAATGTTTGCCATCATTGACATTTAGCTGACCCTCCCATTTGTATTCAGAAGAGGAAGCTTAAGTTGTTTCTCCTGTGCATTGAAGTAATGTATGAATTCTTCAAAAATTAAACTTACCCCTCTGGTTTGTAGTCTTAATTTGAATTGGTATACATTGTACTTCCTTTATTTTAAAAAAAAATCAATGGAACAAGGATAGTTTGATTGTTGGGAACTCCAGGCATTTTACAGAAGTGCAATTAATTAGCTACCTGAAATAATTTACTTAGCTAAGCTTTATCGGAACAGAGAGATAATTGGCAAGACTAGAAATAAGTCCAGGAAATACTTTCAAGCAAAACACAAAAGAAGTTGCCAGTCATTTGCAATCTTAAATACTATATTGTGAAAATATTTCATTTATTAGTATGTAAAATTTAAGATACAGATAGATACAGTATTTTAACAACATCTGAATAGAGCTATAGTGGTGAGAACATGTCTTTCCTTCCAGACATCCTCAGATAAATTTATTATAGAAATTCTTCAATGATTTCTAGAAGAGGCAGAGATAGAACATTTTATGTGTACTGTATATAGACCAGTGGTTCTCAACCCGGGGTCGGGAACTCTTTGGGGGTTGAATGACCGTTTCACAGGGGTCGCCTAAGACCCTGGGAAATGTCAAATTTCCCATGATGTTAGGAACTAAAGCTTCTATTCTGGCACGTTGGAACATATTTTTACAATCCAACCAATCAAGCGTTTACAGTGGCGGTGTCCCTCTGACCTTCCCGCCAATCAGGTAAAAACTCTGTTGGGAGAATTGGTGCTAGACTTATGGTTGGGGGTCATCACAACTTGAGGAACTGTATTAAGGGGTTGCAGTACTAGAAAGGCTGAGAACCACTGATATAGACCATATATATGTATAAAGTACAGCATAAACTATAAGGAAAAGAAGATATCAGCGAAAGTTAGTGGGAGCAGTAGCAGTAGGCATCTGTGGGAGCATGCTTACATCATGGTGCAAATAACACCACTTATTTGAGTCAAATGTTGGGATGAAGGTATGGAAGCACAGAGTTTGTGTCATGGTGTCCTCATGTCACTCTTACCATTCTGTTAAAATTCTGGTTTGCTGAGAATATCAGTGATCATAGCTATTATTCCTTTTGTCTGAAAAAGGACAAGTAGTCCTATGTCAGCTTTTGTAACAGCAGTCTTATATAATTTGTAGCATGTTCTCTGTAGAAACATTATGGTCTCTTTCATTCTATGTTCCCATCCTTCTGGTAATTTGTCTTGCTTTTTTGATATACTTTTTAAAAAGAGCAGCAGTACTTGGAAATGCCAGCTCTGTCCAGAATCTTTTCTATAGAAAGGATATGAGCTCAGTGTTAATTATATTCCCTACTGTCATTAGCAAAGTAGCAATCCTGCTTGCAGAAACTTGACCTCTAATTTATTCCCTTATTTTAATTCTTTATCATTTTAATGAATACTCAGAATAGCTAATGGTCTTTCTCCTTATTAGACTTACTGCGTGAATGTTAAAAGTGCTTTAAGTGTTTTTCTTTCTTTATCCATCTATGCGATACAAATTATATTTTATTTCTAGATAATTGAAGAGAGAACATTAGATTCGGAATTGGCCTGGACACAATAGAAAAGTTGGGAAGTTGTGCTTATTCCTATCTCTCTTTTCATAGGCATCGGACAGTGATGGCAAATCTATGGCACATGTGCCACAGGTGGTATATGGAGCCATATTTGAGGGCACGCAAGGCCTTTCGCTATGTCAGCTCCAGCATGCATGCAGGTGCTGGCCAGCTGATTTTCAGCCTTCTTTTCAGCCTTTTTCACTGTCCCCAGAGTTCAGGAAAGCCTCCTGTTTTGGAACTTCCATTTGGCCCATTTGGCCATTTTTCGCCATCCCCAGGCTTCAGGAGGCTTTCCTGAATCCTGGGGATGGCAAAAAACAGCCCAATGGCCTACTGGACGTCCAGAAGCTTCAGTGACGCCTGTGCATATGTGCAGGGTGTGTATGTGGACAGCACAAGGGGTTGTGTGCATGCATTGGGGGACATTACATTATCGGTTACCAAAATTTTTACTACCACACTGTGGGTGTGGCTTATGCAGGATGCCCTGCATTTTATTTCATCTTTCAGTGCAAAGCCCGACATGGCATCGGACCAGAATACCTACGAGACCGCCTTCTGCCGCACGAATCCCAGACGCCGATTAGGTCCCACAGAGTTGGCCTTCTCCGGGTCCCGTTGACTAAACAATGTCAGTTGGCGGGACCCAGGGGAAGAGCCTTCTCTGTGTCTGCCACAGCCCTCTGGAATCAACTCCCCCTGGAGATTCGAACAGCCCCCACCCCCCTCGCCTTCCGTAAAATGTTGAAGATTCACCTCTGTCGCCAGGCGTGGGGGTGATTAAGGCCCCCCCTTTTTTTTTCTGACCCCTGTATTACGATTAATTGGGTTGAGTGTGTATGATTGCGTAGTTGATGATTTTACAATACTGATTATGTTATATATATATAGCCATCCCCAGGGTTCAGGAAAACGTTTGTGTGTGTGTGTGTGTCAAACTTAATATTTGTAGAAAGGATAATTTGAGAGTTTGTTTGTAGATTGCTGTGTGGGAATTTGTGCTGCAGCATAGAATTAACCACCATTTTGTATAAGGAATAATGATGTAATATAAACGTAGTGGGTAAGTGTGAATAATTGTCAGTCATTAAGTTTTTAGTAAGCTTACTCTAGGGATTGCTAATTGAAGACTGAAGACAGTTTGTGGTCATTTAAGAACTGACTGTTGTATTTAACAGAGTCATCATTCTTATAGTAATTCTTGTAGATTTAACAGTGGCTATATACATACAGCTTCACCTGTGGAAAGCTGTTTTAGGAGATATGCTGATCAGTACTGATGATGTTACTTAGCATGGTAACGAAATGTACATGAAAACTATGAAAGCATCCAAGGCTCTACACTTCATCCCTGAGCTACATATATTATCTTTTATTAGAATGTACTGGTTCTTTTCAGACAATCATATGTGAAGTTATAGTTTAAAATAACCACCCTTTATGGTATCCATGGCATCTAATAACTGTATTAGAAGTAAAAAAAATCATTCTCGTTATGATCATGTCAGAAGATAAAAGGGCAGGATAAGATAGAGACAAGTATACAGGAATCTCTTCCTGTATTGTTAAACTATTATATTTTCTTCTTAGCGTTACCCATCTTAGTGTTGCCCATCTACTCCCTCTTATGACTGCATAACTGTAACTTGTTGTTTGTATCCTTATGATTTATATTGATTGCTTCTCAGTATTATTTGATTGCTTATTTGTACCCTATGACTATCATTAAGTGTTGTCCCTATGACTATCATTAAGTGTTGTCCCTTGATGAATGTATCTTTCCTTTTATGTGCACTGAGATGCTCAAAAGACAATTTCCTTGTGTTTCTAAAGAATCTTATTCCCGCACTATGGCAGAGTCCGCTTTCTGCACTTTAATATCTAAAGTGCTTATATGTCTCTTCAGTAAAGCACCAATAACATTGAAAATGCCAAAGTGTAGCCTTCTAAGTTGAAGTCTGAATTATGTGGCTTGATTGTGATCCCTCACCAGCTTTTAGTTAATTCTCATTAACAATACTATTTCCAATGTTTTGAAAATAGAAGCAAACTACAGTAATTCAAATATATAGTAGTATTTCTTATACAATTGCAAAATATTCATTAAACTGAGATTATTTGGAAGGAATTTGAAATAATTATATAAAGAGGAGGATATAGATTTTCTACAAATGGATTCTAGCATTTTGTAAACCATTTAGAAAAAGGTGGTTTGGGGCATTTTTGCTGTTCAGAATATGAAGTTACCATGTTCTTTAGATGTTTATTTTGCAAACTCCCATGTTAGATACAGAGAACAGTTTAGTTAGGATTGTTGCCAAAGAAAAGCCAGTCTCCTGGACTAGTCACACAGTCTTATTGACATCTTTTAATTTAGTGAAAATAGCTCGGAACCAGTTGAGGTAATATCGGAAAAATAAAATTGAGCAGAACTCCTTGTGCACATCATAATTGATAGTTTATTGGAGGATACTTAAGTAATGGTTTATAAATATAAATGGTGACCTATTACAAAAAATGTTTGCCAATAAAGACAACGCCTTATTAATGAATTTGTGTCTGAGAAGCCAATAGTAAAATATAATAGTTTCATCAATGTAATATAATTGAACAACTTGGTTAATGGTTATGAATTTGATGGAACTGATTTGGATCATCATCAATAGATAGCATTCATGTATGGCCTATTCCTAGAAATTTTTTTAAAAATTGGAAGGAACTTTCCTTTGGCTGCATTCATATTGTTTCTTGCTATAAATAGTAGCTTTGGCTCATTGTTCAACTA
The DNA here is from genome assembly GCF_031021105.1 of Erythrolamprus reginae. Classification (NCBI taxonomy): domain Eukaryota; kingdom Metazoa; phylum Chordata; class Lepidosauria; order Squamata; family Dipsadidae; genus Erythrolamprus; species Erythrolamprus reginae. The sequence continues at coordinate 73,113,055 of NC_091951.1, read as the reverse complement.
TCTTAAATATTTGAGCCAAGCTCTTGTTTTTTGAACGGAAAGCAGACATATGTCTCCTAGAAATTGGCATGTTTCTCAGAAGTGGAACTATTCAATTATTTTATTATTCAAGAATTTGAGTTCCTCCTTACTAACTGATAAAATAGCTGTAGTTCATATTTGCCAAATGCCTTCCAACTCTACATTTGATTGTTGATTCTTATCTATAAAAAGTTATTATAGCTTTAATAAAATTGCAGGAAATCAAATGCAAATCATATGAATGCTCAGAACAATGCCCTTTTTAATTTGTTTTATTTATTATTATGTTTTAGGGTGGAGTGTATAATTTTGTCTGTATTATTTGTACTGATTTTATGCTGTAAGCCACCCTGAATATATATAAAAGAATATATATTCTTTTCAACCTTGTATCCTCCTTGGCATGTCTGGCTCATACAATAAAATTTTAAATATAAGTGCAATATCTGTGCATAAGTGCATAAATATTTAATAGGCCAATATGAAATTATAATAATATTATAAACCATTTAGGGATTATCAAAATCCTGAACTAGAAAATCAATATGCAGTGATACCTCGTCTTACGAACCCCTCGTCATACAAACTTTTCGAGATACGAACCCAGGTTTTAAGATTTTTTTTGCCTCTTCTTCCAAACTATTTTCACTTTACGAACCTGCCACCGCCACTGGGATGCCCCACCTGTGGACTTCCGTTGCCAGATGAAGGCTCCCCTCATTGGGAAATCCCATCTCCGGACCTTCCGTTGCCAGCGAAGCGCCCATTTTTGCGCTGCTGGGATTACCCTGAGGTTTTCCTCCATGGGAAACCCCACCTCTGGACTTCCGTGTTTTTGTGATGCTGCAGGGGAATCCCAGCATCTCAAAAACGGGCACTTCGCTCGCAACGGAAGTCCGGAGGTGGGGTTTCCCAGCAAGGGGAGCCTCAGCGAAATACCAGCATCACAAAAACGCTGAAGTTCGGAGGTGAGGTTTCGAGGACTTTTGCAATGCGATTTTGCTGAGGCTCCCCTCACTGGGAAACCCCACCTCCGGACCTCCGTTGCGAGCGAAGCGCCCATTTTTGCGATGCTGGGATTCCCATGCTGGGATTCCCCTGCAGCATCGCAAAAACACGGATGTCCGGGGGTGGGGTTTCCCATAGAGAGGAGCCTAAGGGGAATCCCACCAGCGCAAAAACGGTTGCTTCAGCTGGCAAAAGGGGTGAATTTTGGGTTTGCATGCATTAATCGCTTTTCTATTGATTCCTATGGGAAACATTGTTTCGTTTTACGAACTTTTCACCTTACGAATCTTGTCCCGGAACCAATTAAGTTCGTAAGACAAGATATCACTGTATTTAAAAAAAACCCTAAGCATTTAAAAATTGGGAGTCTCTTAAAATTCAAATCGCTTTAGTTAAATGAAGAAATCACATAATTACCTCAAATTAACTGTTCAGTTTTTAAGCAGTACCTCCACTTCATGATATCTGAAATAATATAACTCACTCAGCCAGGGATCATTCTACCATCCGGATTCCCAGTGGCTCAAACTGATCGCTTGGCACTTGAGCAAATCACGCTGAGAAGGGATGGAATGCCAGAAAGTATCATTGTGACCATGCAGTCCTCCCATTGGCCATCTACAACTAGGATCTACAATGTTACCTGGATTGTGTTTCGCAAGTGCTGTAACAATTTAAACTTGTTACCATCTGAGTCGATGGAGACTGAGGTACTGATCTTTCTTCAGAATTGTCCAGACAAGGGACTCAGTCGAAATGCGCTACACCAGCAGGTAGCGGTTTTGGCAACCATCCTTTCATGGGGGCAGTATGGTTCCTTGTCACAGCACCCTCACATCAAGCAATTCCTGCGGGCAGCGACCTTGCTTTCTCCACTGGTCATCCACAAATATCCAACCTGAAATCTACTGAAAGTCCTGCGGTCTTTGATGGATTCTCCATATGAACCACTCCGTGAGTCCTCATTGTCTCATCTTACATGCAAGGTAGCGTTTTTGGTCACAATCACATCGGCCAGATGAGCATCTGAACTGGCAGCCTTACTGGTGCAGGAGGATTTGTGCATCCTTCATGCAGATAAGGTAGCATTGCGTTTAGATCCTACCTTCCTTCCTAAGGTCAACACGACCTTCCATAGATCTCAAGACATAATTCTACTGACCTTTTGCACCCATCCGGTTCATCCTAAAGAGAAACATTGGCACATACTGGACGTTCGACAGGTGTTGCACATCTATATCAAGCGCACAATCCTAATGGAGATTGGAAACCTTGTTTGTCTCCTTTCAGCCAGCATTAAAGGGTCGCAAGGTATCTTCCACTGTAGGCAGGTGCATTCAGTCTACCATCGCCAGGGCCTATGAGTCGCAAGCTAGAAGGGCACCTTCCAGGATTACCGCACATTCGACCAGGAGAGCGGCTACTACAGCAGCATGGGCTACCCAAGCATCCCTGGAGGAGGTTTGCTGAGTAACGACCTGGGCTTCACTGTTTCCTTTTGTTAGGCACTCTAAAATCTACTCTTATGCATCCTTCGGCTGGAGGGTTTTACATCCGGTCATCAGAGATTGAGACCGCTTCCGTCCCTCCTGTTTTCTGGGTTTTTTTGTTTGGTTTGGGCATATTCCATACATGATTGCTATATCCACCATGAGGGAGGAGAGGCATTGGTCCTACCTGATACGTCTATTTTACAATGGTGGATATAGCAGTCAGACCCACACACACCGGGTTTGGTGTTTCCTTCGGTTGGCCTTGGCTGTTCTTTGGTTGACGGTTTCAGTTTGGCTGTAGCACTATAGAGTCTGTCCCAAGCTGCTTCATCTGAAACTGGGGAAGGAATAGCAACAATGACATCACTAGAAGCTTTGGCAGGCCCAATCCAATCAACGAGCAGAGATGATTAACCCATACATGACTGCTATATCCACCACCATAAAAGAGGTGTATCTGGTAGGACCAACATCCTGTCCTTTGTAAAAGAAGCTATTAACGTTGGGTTAACTGTTCTATATTATTGAAGAATCAGAAAGGATTCAGACAATCTCAATTCTACTTAATCTAACCTGGTTAATTTACAATAGCTATATTGTTTTGTGTTTATTAATCACAAATCTCCTCTTTCTTCCAGCTTGCTCTCATTCCCAAGAAGTAGACAGGCAAAATTTTGGCATGGCTCACTAACAAGCTTTTACACATGATTCCTATTAAAAGTTCATTTCAGAGTCCATTTATGCAGAAAAGAGTCTGTATAAATACTGGGCTGTGCAATAGGCAGAGGAAGGATTAATTCAACGCCAGTTAGCGGCCAAGAAAAATGTAACTGCACGTTAGTATACATCCTGATTCTGCCTCCCTCCCCACCCCCAGTAAGATAAAATTTCCAGTCCCTTTCTTTGCATGCATAATGGAACTGAAGTGTAAAAAAAAAATTCACAAGTTCCTGTCAATCAGGGTGTCAAATTGGTGGCCCATGGGCCAGATGTGTCATGCACGAGCCATGCTCACCCCAACTCCGCAAATGGAAAAACACCTTGTAATGTCAACATGATGGCGCCATTATACCTGTGCTGTAAATAAATGAAAACCCATGGCTGGTAAAAGCACTTACTGGGTGATTTGCATCACAGTTGGTTCTGGTGTGGAGATAATAGCCAAGAATGGAAAATAAATGGTGGGATTTATAAAAAGAGGTTTGCTAATAATTTCTCCAAGAATTTATACCAAATATCCCCTATTTGTTTTGGTTTTTTCAAATTTCCTCTCTTTCCTGATCAGAAACTTTAGCTTTCCATATTTATGGTGGTTAAATAGAGATGGAGATTTGATCTGGTGATCCCTCTCAATGTTAACAAAGAAAATAAATAATAATTATTCTTCACCTCCACTGCTGCTCCTGTAATGAATATTACCTTTTGACTCTCTTAATCCAACATATTTCGTGAATTACTCATTCTGAGGATTATGCAATATGTTGAATTCTAAGCTAATTAAATAGGAATTTGTGCAACGCACTAAGCCACCAAAAATAAAAGAAGAAAACCAAAAGAAATTTAAAATTAGTCAAGCTCGACATGTGAAGCAAATGCACCCCCTAGGATTTTGATAGAACTTGTTAAGTACATTGTATGAACACAATTACAATGTTCGTTAGTATACCTGCTTAGCATTCTCTTTTACACCATCATAATGACTGTATCGAATTAAATATTTGAGACAAATTGACTGTTACCGGTATTTATTTTACTGTTACATTTTCCATTCTTTTATTATATATTTTCTATCCAGATATACTCAGAAAAAACTAAATATTATTTAGATAATTTTATCATGAAAGACATTTTGAGTTAAAGAAATTTCAAGTTGGTTATTAACAATATTTTAAAAATATCAGTTAAACATTCAGAGATACATTTAACAGAATTGTTTACTTACCAACTTAACCTGGTTGATTTGTAGTTCATGGAAAAGTTTTCATTTATACTGTACATTGATATCAGAGATGTGTTCCTACTAGCTCTAACTGGTTCTTTAGAACTGTTAGTAAATTGGTAATGACGTCACAGAGCTGGTTTTATTGGTGCTGGTCTATGGGCGTCGCTCTCTTTGATTCTCTATTTTTTGATTGCTGCAAGGGAGCACACTCCAGGCGCGACTCTGAGCAAACCCGGCAGCAAACATCCATAACCCACTCCTGTGATACATATCAGGCAATTTAGTAATCTTCCTAGTTTCCATAAGTCAGATAAAAATGAAAGGTATTTTTACTAATGAATACTATGGAAAGATAAAAAAGGCTTAAAGTATTATTACTTTAAGCACTGGCTTTGAGCAAGGCAATTTTTATTATTAGAATTAGGTTTAAACGTTCTATTTTAATGGTTTTATTTTTTATAATAATGGATTATTTTATTAAATTATATTACTTAATTAAAATAAAATGTTCTGTTTTAAACAGGTTTTAAGCCCTTTCTCCTTCCAACTTTCTATCGTGTATCATTTCAATCCCAATTGTGATTGTGAATCAAAGACTATTTCTATATATATTTGCAGAAAATTTTTGTGCTAAAAGAAAACCAATTTCACACAAATGGTGAGAGTGGACTCTTGTGCCTTCAGATTTGCAAAAGTATATCTATAGAAAGGAGCTAATTTTATGCTGTCAAAAATATTTTTGCATCTTCTGCAGTTCAAAGCAAATAGCATACATCTCACAGATAATATTTCATATGTGGTTAATTAGTACAGGAAGACTTATCTTGATTAAATCTTTTTTAAAATCAATACTATTATTGTCAATTATAAATATATTAAATTGAAAGCAGTGTTTATAAATTCTGAAAGGTCAGTATAATTTAGATTTGGCATCAAACAAGTCTTCCCACTGAAGTGTCATTAATTAATGACTATTGCTATAAGAGTGAATGCAGTTTTATTGTGCATCAGAGGAACTCCAATTTTTTTAAAACAATTCAGATGAAATGCTAAAGGAATAATAGAATGAGGTAGCTCTGTAATTCAGAATTCAGACTAGATAAACAGGAAAGGTAGGGGTATTGCTATTTTATATTTATATTACTAGGATTAACGATTGTATTTGAGAACTATTTATGAAAAGCCATTCTGTCGGATAAAGTATGGGTTTGGGTTTGGGATTTTTTTTGGGGGGGGGAATATAATTCCAGGCAAGGAACAACTACTGAAACAGTGGGAAAAAAAGAAATGATGTAATTGTGGGGGAGTTTTTCACAATGACCAACTTTACCTGATGAATTAAACTAAAATACTAATATTACCATAAAACTGCTTCAAGGATTTATTGGATGTTGAAAGAGTAACTTCTAGCAGTACTGCTTACTTTTACAAGTAGCTTCCATGTTCCTTCCACACAAAAAGAAAGATGAGGCTTACTACTCATTTCAGTCTGTGCAAATAAAGTGCCATTATAATAGTTAACACTTCTTTTAGCACTGTGAATATAGAATGTAATGATTGTCTAGCCAGAATGTTCAGGAACCTGGCATGCTAATCTCATATTATGAAAAGTTTCCTTGTACCTGTTAAAGGAAGGAGACATTCTTGTTTCATGCTTCCAAGTTTGCAGATTCATGTATTACTAATCATTTAATTGCATCTTTCTTGCGCATGTATTGATTTTATGGGAACCTTGGCTTAGTTACTGACTTTGCGTAGGTGCTTGCCAACATGTTGCATAGGCAGATGGACCTGTTGAGCAAGGTCTGTTAAGTAAATCAGTTTATGTACTTATACTGTAATTTTGATCTTTCTAGAAAACAAAACCATGGCAACCAAGGAGAAGCTGCAGTGTTTGAAAGATTTTCACAAGGATATCCTCAAACCTTCCCCTGGCAAGAGCCCTGGGACACGGCCTGAGGATGAGGCGGAAGGAAAACCTCCCCAGCGGGAAAAATGGGCCAGCAAGATTGATTTTCTGTTGTCCGTAGCTGGAGGGTTTATTGGATTGGGCAACGTATGGCGATTTCCGTATCTCTGCTATAAAAATGGCGGAGGTGAGTATCCTTATTGTTCTCCTCACAATTACTTACTGGTCTGAACGGTTATTTCACCAACTCATAGAACTGCCCTAATCATCCTTCTTTTCCCCCCCTCTACAGGTGCATTTCTCATACCTTATTTCATTTTTCTGTTTGGGGGAGGTCTTCCTGTATTCTTCCTGGAAGTGGCCATAGGACAATATACCTCTGAAGGAGGAATTACATGCTGGGAAAAGATCTGCCCTATTTTTGCTGGTTAGTTGGTTATTTATCTACTTCTTCCTTAATTCGTAGTAGGCTAGGAGGTTCTGTTAGAGAGGTTGGTTAACACAGAAAGGAAGTGTGGGTGGGTGGATGGGGTGCTATGCAAAACAGAGAAGCCTTGGTTTTTAATAGCAGAGAAGGGGATTTATCTGAAACTCTTCACCCATTCATTCATTTCCATCCATATGAAAGGCTGTCTCAAGCATTTCAGTATGAAATAGAGTAGGGGCGACGAGGGGGGGGGGGGCGAACAATTATCCCAAGGTTAAAGCCTGCTTGACAATTTACATAAAAATCAAACACTTTAAATAAAAATCTAAAGTCAATAATGTGAAATGAAATGAAATCTTCTCAAAAGCCGGTAATAATGCAATGTAACAGATAAGGGTCCCCCCCAATAAAACTTTGCCCTATATTGTATGACCTTTCTGCATATTTAAGTATTTTCATTAACATCACTACAACAGTATTAACATTTAATTTGTATTCTGTTTTTTCCTGTTTAATTGACAACCAAACAGCCTTAAATAGAAATCTAAAACATTGCCTTTTAATTCTGTCCTTCCTTCCTCTTTCTTTCTTTTTCTTTCTTTCTTTCTTTCTTTCTTTTTCTTTCGTTCTCTCTCTCTCTCCTTCCTTTCTTCCTTCCTTCTTTTCTCTCCTCCCTCCCTCCCTCTCCTCAGATGTCTACATTTAGGCATTTGTCCTAGAAGATAAAGAATTTGAACAGTTACCATGGCAGATGACATCATAAATTATTGCTGAGCTCATGTACTTACAGATCATTAAATTGTTCCAGGGCATTTTGATATTTTGTAAAGGGATTGTAGCTTAGACCAAATCACACACCCCTTTTGATCTCCCACAGTGCTTATTTGAATCAAAATTATTCATTAAATGAATAAAGCAAATTGCTAGGACATTATGTCAAGTACGTGAGGTTAATATCGGGAAGGTTTATTCCTGGTGGTACCTCATTAGCTTCTTGTATGTCATTTTGAGTAACAGATCACATGACCTTATCTACCAATGAACCTGTGTTTGAAAAACAAACAGAGTGGTTGTCAGACACTGATAACAAGAGTTAAAAACGTTATCTCTTAGCAGCCATGAGAATTTTGAAAGACTATTCAAGAAAGGAATAGAAATATAAATTGCAGCATTCTGCTTGGAATTATCTTCAGGTCTTTTTATATCTGACAGAATGTGTAGCTTTTGCTCAAGAATATTGCTGTTAGTGCTGCTGGCAATGGGGCTTCTCATATTAACTTCATGAAGGAGTTATATAGTTACAAGAGTACTAACCTATTCAATGTTTAAGAATGCCGTTTCTTTTAGAAACTGCTCATCTTAAGATAGACTCTATTCCACTTTCTTAAACAAAGTAAAAATTGAAGACAATTGCCTTAACTGTTCAGATGCGTGATAGAAGCTTCTAAACTAGCAAGGGAAAATGTTTCTTTGGTGATATGAATTGTCTCATACATTTTGTTTCTTTTTCTTTTAAAAAAAACAGGAATAGGTTATGCTTCCATAGTGATTGTGTCACTTTTGAATGTATACTACATCGTCATCCTGGCTTGGGGAATGTACTATCTATTCCAGTCATTTTCGCACACCCTGCCGTGGGCTCATTGTCAGCAAGAATGGAATACAGAAAACTGTGTGGAAGACACCCTCAGGAAGAACAAAACATTGTGGCTGTCACTCAATTCCACTAACTTCACATCTCCTGTCATTGAATTTTGGGAGTAAGCAGGTTTCCTTGTTACTGTGTACAGTGAGGTTTATGAGGGATTATAAATTGCGAGAGACACAAATGCATTAGGAAGCAAGCGGTGTTCCCTAATCTTGTACGGGCTCACAAGGTATAACTATCTAGACTAGTGATGGTGAACCTATGGCACGGGTGCTGCAGGTGGCACACAGCCATATTTGTTGGCACACAAGCCATTGCCCTAGCTCAGCTCCAACAGGCATGTGCATGCTGGCCAATTGATTTTCAGCTCACAGGGAGGCTATGGAAATGAGTTTTTGGCTTACAGAGGGCCTCTGGGTGAATGGGGAAGGGCATTTTGCCCTCTTCAGGCTCTAGGGAAGCCTCTAGAGCAGTGTTTCCTAACCTTGGCAACTTGAAGAGATCTGGAATTCTGGGAGTTGAAGTCCAGATCTCTTCAAGTTGTCAAGGTTGGGAAACACTGATCTAGAGCCTGGGTAGGGTGAAAAAAGGGCCTACCAGGCTCACTGGAAGTTGGAAAAAGGCTATTTCTGGCCTCCAGAGGGCCTCCAAGTGGAGGGCGAGGCCGTTTTCACCCTCCCCAGGCATTGACTTATGGGTGTGGGCACTCACACACGTTCAATAGCATGCGCATGCACATTTTTGGCACCCATGGGAAAAAAGGTTCACCATCACTGATCTAGACATTGCTTAAATCATAGGTGAAGCAGTGGTGGGTAGCATCAGTAGTAAGGCAGATTGGAAAAGGTCATTCAATAACATTTGGAGGCTAATAGATTTAGCATCCAGGGGAGTGTCCCCATCTCCCAGAAGCCTGTTAGAATCTAAAACAACTCCATTTCTTTTTGGATGCCCATACATGCACATAATATTGAAAAAAGCCTAAAGATTAATATTTTTTCCATTTTCTGTATCACACATGAATGTGTTAACAAGTTCAGTAAAATAAAGGTGAAGCCTGCATAGTTAGGGTTCCTTTCTAATCCTCCTGTATTAGAATAGAACAGAACGAGAAATAGAACAGCCTAGACTTTATGGCAGTCATAAACCAACAAAGAAAAAAAGTATCATAATAATCTATTTGATCAGTGACGGCTAACCTTTTCCGGACTCTAGTGCCCAAAGAGTGAGCGTGCCCAAACCCCTAAAATGCAATGTGCGCCCATCCCTGCTCATGTGTGCACAGCACACATGCATGCTGCACACCCCGATGCATATGCACATGGGCCCCTGCATGGGCCCCAGTCTTATGCATGCACATGCAGCCCCCCCGCCCCCCCCCCCAGCACATGGGCCACTTCCCATGCATACATAGCAGAGACCTGATGACCAGCTGGCACAGAGCTTTGTGATGGAAGCCCCATGTTTTATCCAGAATTATTTAATTGTTGAGAAGGGTACCATATAAATTTAATAAATAACATGTATATGTGTTGATCCAATACAAGAGTGGGACTTGCATTGCAAAATTCCATCCATTAACTTCCCTTTTTGTTAGTTCATTCCTCCCATGGACACTGTGATTGTTTAGCGTTTAAGGCATCAGGCTAGAAATCAGGAGACTGGGAGTTCTAGTCCCACCCATGGGTGAATTGGTCCCGGTTCGCTCGTGCCTGTTGGTCGTCAGAGAGCCAGTCACGAAGTCAGCGCAAGGCTCCGCCTACCCACCTGGAGGCCTCCATTTGGGTTCATTTAGATTAGATTAGATTAGATTTATTGGATTTATATGCCGCCCCTCTCCGCAAACTCGGGGCGGCATATAAATTTACCCTCTGTGCATGCACGGAATGCTCTGCGCATGCACAGAGGGTTAAAGAACCCAAATGGAGGTGGATGGGCAGAGCATCGCACTGCCTTCACGGCAGGCTCGAGCGAACCGGGAGCATTTCAGTCCTGGTCCCATCTTAGACATTAAAGTTGGCTGCGGTGACTTTTGGCCACTGGCCCTCTTTCAGCACAACCCATCTCAGAGAACTGTTGTGGGGGAAATAGGAGGAAGAAGGAAGAAAAAGACAGACAGACAGACAGCTAGACATAGATATAGACATAGCTATAATCACAAAAACAACTCTACCTTTTCACTGCCATCTAATGGTCTTCTAAATGAAATACCATCCATGGGCTCAAATTGAGTATATTATCAATTATACCCACATTTTTTTATACCAGGGGCTGGTTTAGAGAAAAAACATTTTTTACATGGACTGGTAGTGGCGGGGGAAAGATGCTTTTGCAATACCATTTATATCCTATGCATGTGCAGATGAAGCAACTCTCACTTGCATGACTAGTCCATGGAGCAGGGGTTGTGGACCCCTGAATTACACTATTGAAGGATAATTGATGTGCCCTTGCAGCTGTGTAAAGCCTTCTATTATTTGTTATTAACTCACTTTAAGTTTTTACATTCAGGAGACAACCCTTCCATTTTATTAATATTGGATGTTTAAATGTTTGCGTAGTCGATTTTAAGTGGGTTAGATTTATTGAAAGACTCACCTTCTTCACATGCTAAGTGATGTAAATCATCATAAAGCCATTGATTATGCATCAGAGGCATAATAATTATACTTTAGTACAACTAATGGCATTTGCAAATTTCATGCTTGTTTGAGCATAAGTCATATGGGATAAGCAAATGGGGCTTCATTTGTATCGAGTCCTCTTGGGATTATGCCACACAATTATGTGCTTCATTTTGTTAATTGTTCATTCCACCATTTCTGGTTGTAAGCGTGGTATTGAAAAAGTAAAGAGTGACGGGAATATCAGTAAACAAAAGTTTGCACCATTCACATAATCAATCCAAGTTTCATAATTAAAATGTCTGGATTATTAAATAATGTGAGTTTGTCACAGGCTTCAGAAATCCATCTAAGCAAACCTTAAGAAAAATCTGATCTTGAAAGCAGCTGTAATTTTTTTAAAAAATGCCTTTGTATTTTTCTTCTCTTCAGTGAAATTTTTGCATAAAACCCAGTTTAAGATAATTACTTCAGGCTTAATTATAGTCGGAACTTGAGGACTACCTGTATATAAAGCAGTGATGGTGAACCTTTTTTTCCTTGGGTGCCGAAAGAGCATGCATGTTCGCTATCATAGCATGCGCGAGTGCCCACACCAATAATTCAATTCCTGGGGAGGGCGGAAACAGCTTCCCCCGCCCTCCTGGAGGCCAGAAACGGCCTGTTTCCCAACTTCTGGTGGTGCCGGTAGTGTTTTGCCCTTCCCAGGCTCCAAATGCTTCCCTGGAGCTGGGGGAGAGTAAAACATCCTCCCCCATCCTCCCAGAGCTCTCTGGAAGCCAAAAACATCCCCCCAGAGCCTCTTTGTGAGCCAAAAGTCAGTTGGCCAGCACGGAGCTGAGCTAGGGCAACGGCCCGTGTGCCAGCAGATATGGCCCTGCATGCCACCTGTGGCATCCCTGCCATGGGTTCACCATCATTGATATAAAGTTCATATTTCCTAGAGAAGAGTGACATTTAAAAAGTATACATGTATATTAATAAGCAGTTGAGTGAATATACCACTTATAGCAAGAACAGAAGAGTTTAATGCCCACATCATACTATATTTGCTCATCAAAGCCCAGTTTTGAGCAAAGCCAATGACATTTCTTGGTGATATATCTGTTGTCTTCTCTTCCTTTTTATTCTCAGGCGGAATGTTCTGAAGTTGAGTTCAGGCATTGATGAACCTGGTGTTCTCAAATGGGACCTGGCACTTTGTCTTTTACTTGTCTGGGTGATTTGTTTCTTTTGCATTTGGAAAGGTGTGAAGTCAACCGGGAAAGTAAGTTTCTGCTACATTTCTGTCAGGCAATAATGATTTCTTTCGCCCCCTAAAGATTAGCTTTGCTTAATTAACATCTTGACATGTTTTTTTAAAAAAAAACAAGTTTCTCCAAACCTTGAGAAAATTATAATATAGCATTAAGGAGTATATTTTGAGCCAAACTCTTAGCTGCCAAGCAGGATAGAATATTCAGAAACCAATTTTAAACCTGAAGCAAATTTGGGACCTAAAATTCCCAACTTGTTGCCTTAGCAAGGGCCATGGTTTAACTTTTAAATATTTCAACCTTCCAATCATATGCCTAGTTTATTGCAAAGATTGGGAATGCAGTTTCTTATTGGAGCTGATAACTTTTTCACAGTGCTTTCAAAAAGTCTAGTTTTTCATTCCCCCCCTCATTTCTTTTAACATTTATTTATCAAATGTGTATAGTCACACATCCCACACAAAGGTAACTCTGCTTTTATTCTAAAAGGCCTTTTATAATCATTTATTAAGAGGATAATTGTACTTTTGCAAGAGAAAACATTACCAAATGGTAATTAATTAATAGCTAGGCCTCTTTTCATCATAAAAATATTCAAACGAATGAAGTACAAAAATCTAGTTAAATTGCCCAAGATTGTGATGGATTCTGATAGAAGAAAGATGTGAAAGGGATTCCAACATTTCATAAAGATACCTGCTGAAAATGTTTATCTTATATTTAAGCAGTAATCCCTGTGTTTAAATGGATTAGCTTGGCAATGAAATTTACTAATATAATGAATGTAGGTTTTTTTTCCTCGAGTACAAGCCTCATTTCATCTCACTTCATGATGGATATATGTATAGAATTGTTCATATTCAGAATGTCAGACATCCAAAAATATAGAAAAAGTGAAAGAAATGTGATTACCATTGAATGTCTGGAGATTCTTAGTCATCCAAATCGTAGTTGTCCCATGGTTTTTCAAACAGCAACTGCACTGAAAGAAAGAAGAAGACAATATTTTAAGAAGCTTCATCTAAGAAGCTTGACTGGTCACTATAACTAACATTAATCACTGTATCTATAGACAGTGATTTGCCTAACTATATACTCTCTGTTAAAGATTTGTTTATACGTTTTTAATTAATTTTTTATGCTGTCCATCTCCCCTATAAGGTGACTCTAGTCTAGATGGCTTTTAATGTTAAAAAAATAAGATTAATTGAAAATTTCCTTTAAAAATTGAGACATGCTTACAAATTAATTCCTATAATATTTTGAAACAAAAAAAATGAAAATGATAATAAGCATGTTGTATTTAATAGATTAAACTGTCTGCAGAACTTCTTAGGTGCAGCAGGCATTAGTATCTGCCTGTAATCTCTGAGGTTTACTTAAGAGGCAAGGAGACAAACGGTTAAACCAATTCCATGAAACAGAAGTATATTAAATTGAATAGCATAGCTGGAATTACCAAATGGTATCATATGATCTTATTAAAAGAGTAAAGGAAATTTGTTCTAAAAAGCAGTATGAAGTTAACTTGAAATTGTATGGTTAATGAAGATTTCGGAAGCCATGTTTGTAGTTAATATTTTGCATTATAGTCAGGAAGAGACAAAGGTGACAACTGATGAGGTTCTCCTTGAGTAGTTATTTACCTGTGACTCTTTGTCAAGACATTCTCAGTGAATGATGCCATTGAGTTTCCTATAAATCTAAATATAATTGACGGCTACATTTCAGTTCTGATCTTCATTACATGCCATCAATTCAGATTCTCCCCCCCTCCCCAAAAAAATCCTTGGTCCTTCAGAATAGTAACTCCTGATAGCTATCCTATTGTGAGTCAGTAGTGAATTCTTATTTGTCATGGTTCTGTTTGAACCTTCAGTCCTGTATAACAACACCAACAAGAATGTAACACAACTGTAAACTTAAATTTCATGTTTTTACAAATAAAAGACAGGGTTTTTTGCTATTTTACCTTTCATTACCAGGTTGTATATGTAACAGCAACATTTCCATTCGTCATGCTTTTTGTACTCTTAATCCGTGGTGTTACTTTACCTGGAGCTGCAGAGGGCATCAAATTTTACCTTTACCCGGACATCAGTCGTCTTTCTGATCCAGTGGTGAGTTGCTAAAAATAGGAGATAGTGATAATTTCTTCCCTATATACTCTGGAACAAGATGCATGGAGGGCAATGGGTTCCTGCTGCAGATTTACTGATTACTTAACCAATCTATACTTAACTGAAGTTTTCTAGTATGGTTTCAGTTTTCCATTTTATCCTGTCAAAAAAAAAGCTATTATTAACATGTTAATATATTTTCCATGTGTGTATATCTTTTTGTATCAAAAGGATTCTGAGGCTTGTAGACTCTATCCAAATATAGCATCTCAGCTTTTTTGTTGGTATTAGTCTGTGGACAAGGTAAGGGAAATAATTTGCTTCAGTCTTTAGTTAAATTCGTGGAGCAGCAGAAGGAACGGTAAGAAGCACTTGTGAGTATTTTCAACTGTCCACTTATAGGAACGTTCCGTGGGAGGGTAGATAAAGACGGCATTATAGCTACAGTGGGAAATAATTTTAAAAATGGCCCACTTGCTCGTTTTTTTATAACTGCTTGGAAAACTTTTTTCCCCCCTAATGCATAGATTAATTGCTTTTGTTTTACTATATATGAACCTTTTCAACTCCTTACAGATTGAATGTTAGAATGTGTGGTAGAAAGCCACAAGATCTTTTCCCTAAACCTGGGGAAATGCAAACCTGTCTACTCAAAAGCAAAAGAAAGAGAGTAGGAACTAAGCAGAATCAGATTTAAGGATGCAAAATGCCTAAATGCTACAAAGAAAATGGAAATGCCATTCGACACTATCCATCCCTAGGGCTTTTGCAGTGTGCTTAAAGTTATGTAAGAACCACAAGGGTTCCTAAAAAGCTACTGCCTCTCTTCCTTTTAAAGGCTTGGGGCAATTCTGTATCAGTCTACTTAGATTAGAATATCTGATTCTCCATGGCTTCAAGCAAGAAAAAAATACCAAGGTTGGGATGAATATAATTCCTTTAAAAGTATGGAATCCTTGAAATGCAAACTGTTCTAAAAATATTTTTTTAAATAAATGTTCTTCTATTTCTGTTTTGCTCGTGTCTGCAAATGTAAAACTTTTTATGTTTGTTTCAGCTTTAACTTCATTTTCATACAATAATGTTGTAATTGCCATATGTAATATATTTAACTTTGGTCAATGCAGCATAGTTATGTTGTTAGCAACTGCTAGTCTAATTGAGGCAATACTGTTATGATAATGTTATTTTCAAGAGAGAGAAAAAGATTGTCTGGATAGCTAATAGCTAAAATTGGTACCAAGCACCATCTTCTGAGCTTGTTGTTTTTCATGTTTTCCTTAGGTCTGGATAGATGCTGGCACACAGATCTTCTTCTCCTATGCAATCTGCTTAGGTGCAATGACTTCACTGGGGAGCTACAACAAATACAAATACAACTGTTACAGGCAAGTTTCCTACCAAAGGGGATTAGTCTGTTAGCTAATTGATGTGTAAGGAACCATGGGTTCAAATTTTTCTTTAATTAATTTCCTCCATGACATATGTGTGACATAGGGACTGTTTGCTGCTGGGATGCCTGAACAGTGGTACCAGTTTTGTGTCTGGCTTCGCAATTTTTTCCGTCCTGGGCTTCATGGCACAAGAGCAAGGGGTGGACATTGCTGATGTGGCAGAGTCAGGTACGATGGTATTGGTGGCAGTGATGGTGGGCACTGCCATCCAGTGTGTGAGCAAAGTTCGACAAGCTAAATCATCCCAAAACTCAAAGGAGAAAAAAAGATTTAAAAAATAAAAGGTATTTCAGCAAGCAAAGTAATGATTTATTTCACTGAGTAGTACAGTTTGAAATGCGTTTTTTTATTTAAAAAATGCGCTGAAATACAATACGGACTTTGAACACTCAGGACTAAATCAGAATTACAGGAAATGTCAATATTGTATCAAGAGGTGACCCTTTGGGGCTTACTCTGCCGTAGCTTCGATGAAATCTCTAATAGACATTGTTCTACAATATCCAGACCCACCATCTTATTCAAAACTATGCTAGAAAATCTGAGTTGTGGTTTTTGGAAATGCAGCTTGTATATTTTTAATCAAAACATTGGTGGAATTGATGAAGTTTGTAATGAAGTGTTTAAAAAAATGGGTGAGAGGGAAAATATAATCTTCCCTGTCACGCCTCGACTTCCAGTATGTGAAGTTGGATTAGCCAGTCTGTCTTTCTCTAGTTATTCTACTATATGTGCCTAAGGCAATGTGCCATACATATTTCCAGATGTGGAATTCATACAGGGATATGTTTGTATTCTGAAAGGAAAGGCCCCTACTTATTTCTTTTGAACAAAGCATGCAAATATTTTTTGGACTTCCTTAAAGCAACGGCTCAGTTGACATTAAGATATGCTGGACCAGATGCTCAATTTATTACAAGTCTGTACAATCTACTGAAATCTATAGTGCTAAGACACTCTGACAGCAATTCAGGCACAGGAGTACAGCAACTGGTGTAAAAAAAATAGTCTTTCCGAATTGGAGAGCTTTTTATTGGCCATCAATGGTTACTGCCCAAGTTATGTATTTTATTTGTCTGCCTGATACAGATGGGGAAGAGTCTTAATTGCTTACAAAGGCATAAATGTGAATCAGCCATTAAAAGGCTGTATCTAACGTTAATGTACAGCTAAACTTGCAGAAAAAATGTTTCCGAGGCAGGTATTGTGCGGAAAGCAACTCCATTTTGTGTTGTGTGACAAATTGGTCCGTCTTCCTGTGCCATGCCACTGGCGATAAGGAATGGCAGTAAGAATTGTATATTTAACTTCAAATTTGTATTTCTGCTGTAATTATGCATTTCTTAGGGCTCTTTGTGCTTTGAAAATGGTGTGGGCCTGGCGCAGCATTTCTCTGCTCTACCTTAAAGCTGCCTGACCTTTCTCAGGCTTTTTCGTGACCCTGTAGAAAGATGCTGCTGTTGCTGATGCTTAGACGAGCCGCTTCATTAAAAGGGATGGCAATGCCTCCTCAAGGAGGGTCTTGTTTCCCCCCAAGCTGGCACCAAAGCCAGGCTGCTTTAATGAATAATAAAGAGGTGTTGCACTTCTGCTGGGACAAAAGTTCAAAGCATGCACACCTCTGATATTTAATCCTGAAAAATGTGGGAGTCGATGTGGCAGTTAATGTACTTTAATCTTCAATACAATACAATACAAAGCTAGGTTTACTTAACTCTATTGATTTCAGTTAGTTTACACGTTCTTAAGGCAGTAGTCTTGTGCAGTCTAACCCGGGACTAAGCCCTGCTGGACACAGTAAGACTTAATTCTGAGTAAGCATGCATATAGGATTTATGCTGTGCCTCTGGAATGGCAGCCTTTGTTTCTGAAATTTTGCATGCCTTATTCAACCATTCCAATTAGTTTAATTTCTATGAAGAGGTTAACAAGGCTTATATTGATGACTATGTCAAACAAGACCATTAGTTTCGTGTTAGACAGGATTTCAACTAAAACAGCTTAATGGAAGAATTAATACACTGTAGAATAAATAAATGAACAATAACATTGAATAATTCTTATGGGCCATCTTAATTATGAATCCAGGGTACTAGAACACTTTGGCTCTAAGATATATCCATAGATGTATAGAAGGAGAAAGTTTTGTCAAACAACATATTTGTTGGATCACAGAAGAAAACAATGACCATATCTCATCTAGCAGAATATTTATGATTACCTTAACAATGTGTAATGCAAGCAGGATTGGGCCCCAAAGTTTCAATCTAAAGAAAGCGAATCTCTTTCTATTAGAATCAATAGGATAGCTGTAGTTAAACATTTATTAATTTAAATGAGAAGAGTGCAGTTAATATATTCTGGGAAGTAGGTTTTTAGCATATTTTGCATCTTTCTAAATATATACCAGAAAATAGAAGATGGCAAAAGCATACTTGGTGAGTGGCAAGATGCTAATTCATACTTTCCAGGTTAAAATAGGGAAGAAAAGCAAAAAAACAATAAACAGAAATATCTTAGTCCAATTTAAACAAAAAAACATGCATGAAAAGTATTGATGCAGTATTTTCCCGTCATGGTCAAAATATCAGTTTTAAATAAATTCAAGCATATTTCAACTCTTAATTGTACCTGAATTAAAGGGCCTCAATATAAAAGTATAACTATCTCACATAACTATTATAGTATTGTGGCTGTTTGGGGTTTTTATTGAATATTCCACAGAGAAAGCAATTAAAAAATATACTATTGACTTTGCTGTTGATAATTTATTTGAATGACAGATCTTCAGATAGTATTTGTTGCTTTGTATCCTAAGCAAATAATACTCACTGACTATGTAAGATATCTGCAAATGGGTTTATTATTGCTGTATTGAGAGAATTTACTAATGTCATTTGGCAGTCAATTGTAACCAGGGATGGATTCTATCTGGAATATTCGCCCAAGCCATTACTGTCTTCTAATGGAAGCTGTTACATTATTTCCTTTGTTTCTATATTTAAACACAGTATTATGTGATATTAATAGAATTCTGGAGTTTTACACCACTTCAGGATCTGGCCTTCTCTGGCTTAAATCCTAGAAACTACTGTTTGGATTTTGTTTGTCCAAGGAAAAAGTTGTGCATGAATAACCCAAGAGAATATTAAGACCTCAGGATTTTTTTTTCTCTTTAAAGATCACAGAAATTAGTCATGCGATAATTATATTTCATTTAGTTCATAAGTTCTCTTTCTGAATGGAATGTGCTGGGTTCTGGGTTTTTTCCCCCCATTTACCTTTGAGATTGGATCTGGTATAACCATGCATGCTTCTTTGTCAGATAGAATGAATTCCTTTCTGGAATCCTCAGTTGTGTTTGGGTTGATCTGAATGGAATCAGGCAACTTATGGGGAGGAGGTTTTTATTTAGAAATTAATTAAATACTTACTACATTGTCTCCCTTTCCCCCCTTCCTTTCTCTCTCTTTTTATTCCTCTAGGTCCAGGTCTAGCCTTCATTGCTTATCCAAAAGCTGTGTCCATGATGCCACTGCCAACGTTTTGGGCTATTCTTTTCTTTGTTATGCTTCTGTTGCTTGGCCTGGACAGCCAGGTGAGTAAGTGGTAGTAAATGTAGTACCTATGGCATTTAAATCATATTATAAATATAATTATTGTTACTATAGAGTGGTACCTCATGATATGAACCCCTCGTGATACGAACCCGGGGTTCGGAAATTTTTTGCCTCTTCTTACGAACGTTTTTCGGCTTACGAACCCACCGCAGTTCGCAAAATGGCGCTCCGCTGGCGGCGGCAGCCGGCTGTCACCTTTTAAAACAGCCGGGGGGCTTCTCGGCATTCTCCCGAACCCGAACTTTTCGGGTTCGGGAGGCCGCCGAGAAGCGCCACCACCCAGCTGTCACCTTCTGAAACAGCCGGGGGGCTTCTCGGCGTTCTCCCGAATGCCGAACCCGGAGGTTCGGGTTCCGGAGGCTGCCGAGAAGCGCCCGGCTGTTTCAGAAGGTTACAGCCAGACGGCGGCGCTCGGTGGAGCACCGTTTTTGCGATCGGTGTCGTCGTTTTCGGCCGATCAGGAGGCTGGAAAGGAGGTGGGGAATCCCAATAGGGAATTCCCTGGGCGGTGCTTTGACGTCACAAAGACGTCCGTCCGTCTGGATGTCTTCGTGATGTCAAAGCTCCGCCCATGGAAAACGCCGCCGTCGATTGCAAAAACGGCACTCCGCCGAGCGGCGGCGCCCGGCTGTAACCTTCTGAAACAGCCGGGTGCTTCTCGGCGGCCTCCAGAACCTGAACCTGAACCCGAACCTCCGGGTTCGGCGTTTAGGAGAACGCCGAGAAGCCCTCCAGCTGTTTCAGAAGGTGACAGCTGGGCGGCGGCGCTTCTCGGCAGCCTCCCGAACCTCAGTTCGGGTTCGGGAGAACGCCGAGAAGCCCCCCCGCTGTTTTAAAAGGTGACAGCCAGGTGGCGGCGCCCAGTGGAGTGCCATTTTGCAATTTTTTTTTCTTTTTGCACACATTAATCGCTTTTACATTGTTTCCTATGGGAAACAATGTTTTGTCTTATGAATTTTTCGCCTTACGAACCTACTTCCGGAACCAATTAAGTTCGTAAGTTCGTAAGACGAGGTATTACTGTACTTTTTGTTTTGTAGCATTGATCCATGGAAGAATCACTTAGAACAGAATTACAGAATTGGAGTTGACCTTGGAGGTCTTCTTGGAGGTCAACCCCTTAGGCAGGAAACCCTACATCACTTCAGACAAATGGTTATCCAACACCTTCCCAAGAACTTTCAGGGTTGGAGCATTCACAACTTCTGGAGACACTTCTTCCACTGATTAATTGTTCTATCAGGAAATTTCTCCTTAGTTCTAAATTGCTTCTCGTCTTGATTAGTTTCCACCCATTGCTTCTTGTTCTACCCTCAGAAGCTTTGGAGAACAGGCTAACATTTCTTTCTTTGTGGCAACCTTTGAGATATTGTGCTAGTGCTTCTTTTCATTAAACTATACCCAGTTCCTGCAACCTTTCTTCGTGTGTTAGCTTCCATTACCCCAATCATCTTTGTTGCTCTTTTCTGCACTCTTTCTAGAGTTTCAACATCCTTTTTACATCATGGCGACCAAGACTGAAGGCAGTATTCTAAGTGTAGGCCCTGCAAAGTGGTATTAACACTTCACATGATCTTGAGTCTCTCCCTCTGTAATGCAGCCTAGAACTGTGTTGGCTTTTTTGGCAGCTGCTGCACACTGCTGGCTCATATTTAAATGGTTGTCCACTAGGACTCCTAGATCTTATCTTTCTTCCTACTAAGATTAATCAAGAAAAGTGGCAATCATTAACTGCCTCTTATGATGACATTTCAGCATAGATATTATAATAGGTATTTCCAAAACTTCTTGAAATGGGAGGCACTCAGTGGAGTTTGGGGGGGGTGATTACAAAATAGGCAGGCACACAAAATGCCTACACACAAAGCAGATCGGTTAATTTTCAAATGTCTACTCTGGGGGGCAAAATTGGCTTAGACACAGAGATAAGTATCAGCCCCTAGAGTCAGGAACGACTAAGCATGTATGTATGCAGGAATCCTTTTTATCCTCTCTAGTTTCTGCCTCCGCTTAGAGCATGGGTGTTAAACTCAATTGTGTCATGTGCCATAGCTTGACATATTGCAATGTTTTTTGCCCTTTGCGGACCCAGGCTGGGCATGGTCTATATGTGATGCACCGATTTGACAGGCCTGGCTTAGAGCAAGCATACTTGTATATCTTTATTAACCTCTTTTAACTCTACTTATTTCTACTCTTTGCTGGGATAATTGATGCAGCTTCAAAACAACGCTGCAAGTAATAACAATGGAAATAAGATATGGCAGCTGAAACTTTATTGCCTGCCTGCAAATAAATACAATTAATCTTAACTTTAGAAAAAGAGACAAAAGGTGTCAAATCCAACAGGGATCTGGACCCTGGGTGTCACATGGGTGATCCTACCTCCGCAATATAAATTGCTTTTATTGTATATTTTGCAATGCGTACATATATTTATTTATTTAAAAGATTCTTCTTTAAAAACAGCACCCAAACTCTATTAAAGGATCGACTAGCTTGAATTTTTATTTATTTATTTATTTATTTATTTATTTATGTTGGTTGGTTGGTTGGTTGGTTGGTTGGTTAATTGGTTAATTGGTTAATTGATTAGTTGGTTGGTTGATTTCTATGCTGCCCTTCTCAACTGACTCAGTATTTACTTCTCAAAACTTTTAGTTAACTCCAATGGAATGGGAGTAAAACTCAGAATAAAAATGAAGGAGATCCCAGGTTGCTCGCTCTTCATATAACCAATAATTCAAAGGCCTTGATATATGTGAATCGATGTATACACTTGACATTTTTGACTGTTCTGAGCAATTTGTTTTCTGGGAGACAGAGCAAGGGAGACCTTGTTTTCCTTCCCTCTCAAGGCCTTTTTATGTGACACAAAGAAATCTGTTAATAATCTCCAGACTATTACAAGTCACACAGCTGTTCTAGGATTTCAGAGAGGACTTCTTTGAAATGATTTAAGATTTTAAGCCAACAAGCTCCTTATTGTTCTTTGGGAAAACAGTTAAAATGTTCCATTAATCTACTAGCCTGGGACAGAAACTTCACTGAATTCAAAACCTTCTCATATGAGTGGAGATTAGAAGAATTTTCCCTCTGGTTGTTATTTACTTAATCTCATAATTTGGCAAAGCATTTCATTTGTTCTAAATGGTTCTTGGGGGCTTAATCTTTGAATGCCAGTGAGTGACTTTTAATCACTTCCAAATTGAATGTTCAGACCTTCTCCGAGCTGTGGTACTGCAACCAAGTACTTATGTAAATTAAAGGTTGCCTGGTAATGTTCATTCATTTCAGTTCAGGCTCACTGTGTCAAATAATTAAAGCTAATTGGAGCACTTAATGTTTTGTTTGTTTTTGGAGCCCTGTCAAGATGGATTTTGGAATGCTACAGCAGCTTTAGGACCAAGCTGGATATGGTTACATGGCAGAAGGGTGGGGGGAGGAGAAAGTCAGAAGTTCTTAAGAGCTAAAACCCCAGATTTCTAAGGATTATTAAGAAGCTATACAAAGCCAAATAGTTGAGGAAATAAAGGTGAAATTAAGGTCAATAAGGGAATATGCTCACTTTAATAAAACAATAAACAAAAAATTGCAAATTGTGGAAGAGTGTCAGCTCACAAAAGCATTTTAGAACTGCCTCTAGGTGATTACATTTTAAAAATGTGATACTAAGCTTCTCTCTGCAAAGTGTGATTTATTATCAAATTACTTATATGAATAGAACATTTACTAAAACAAAAAAAAAGAAAGAAAAACTAAATCTCTGTAGGGTTCGTATTACCCAGTATACAAAGGTAGTTTATTTTTACTAACTGAGCCACAAAACAAGACAAAAGGCTAAAGGTTTAGAGATTTGAAAAAAGGGTTGTTGTTTTTTTTAAAAGGGGACGTATACATGCTTGCATGTGTATCTATATGTACATTCATAGATAATTGGGTGAATATTTTGAACAGCTACATTTCATACTTCCACTTAGTACTAAATTTTATTTTTCTGATAATGGCTTTTGTTGTTATTACCGATCTTGTTTTGTCATAGCTGTTTGCTCCATTTTATTAAAATATAAATATAATTAATTAGAAGAGTAGGATAACTAGAATTATATTAAGGTTTTAATATGTTTGGATTACAAAGAGTATTCATATGCAGCATTTGTCCTTATTTTATAACCCACTGCTTAGTGACCAAATTTACAACAGCACTGAAAAAAGTGACTTATGATTGTTTCCCACACTTATGTCCATTGCAGAATCTCCATGGTCATGTGGTCAAAATCCAGACACTTGGCAACTGGCATGTATTTAGGATGTTTGCAGTGTCCTGGGGTCATACAATCACCTTTTACAAATTTCTGACAATCAAAGTCAATGGTGAAGCCAGATTCACTTAACCAACTCTGTCAAGAAATATTTTTAACCTCCCATTAACTACATAGAAAACCAGTCTCTGGGAGTTTACCTCCCAGTGACTGGTTAGATTCCACAGGGTTGGTCTTTTTCAGGTCCCATCAGCTAATCAGTGTCAGCTGGTGGATCCACGGAGTAGAGCCTTCTGTGTGGTTGCCCCAATTCTCTGGAATCAGCTATTTCCTGAGATCTGCACTGCCCCCACCTTATTGGCCTTGCAGAAAGCCATAAAGATCTGGCTTTTCTGACAGGCCTGGGGCCATTGATCTCTGGGGTGGGGGTGTTTAATAGCGAGGTTAGCCCATGAATATATGGATGGCTGTAATTATTTTAAATTGAAATGCTTTTATATTGATTGATCTATGTTTATTTTTGTTGTGAGCTGTCCTGAGTCCCTAGGGAATTGGCCGGCGTAGGTAGGTAGGTAGGTAGGTAGGTAGGTAGGTAAATAGATAGATGTAGGTAGGTAGGAATAAATAAATTAATTAATTAAAAAAATAGAGATATGATTCATTTAATAACTCTCTTGTTTAGCAATGGAAATTTTGTGCTCAACTCTGAAAGTAGAGAACTACCTGTACCATAAACTTTTCCCTTCATTTAACATCTGACCATGATATATATAAAAATTTTAGCAGGGAAGATGGAAGCCAGCTTTCCTAAATCTACAGTTGAAAGGGCTGCATGAAAAGAAGGGTATTTTTCCCCTAGCACTCCTTCTCTGAAAATGTCTGATTTATGCTAGAAGGAAACGAAAGGGTAGAAATATTTTTCTGTTGAGAAATGATGAAAACTTACAGTTGCGCAGGCACTGTGCGTATATACCAAGACAAATTCCTTGTGTATCCAATCACACTTGGTCAATAAAGAATTCTACTCTACTCTATTCTACTTTATTCTACATAGAAAACAAGTTTAATTTAATTTAATTTATTCAACTTCTATGTCGCCCAGTCCCTTAGGACTCAGGGCAGCTTACAACAATACAGAAACAATACAAGTTTATCAAGTTCCTTCCAATAATTACTTGGTTTTACACTGGGGCATCTATAAACAGCCCTATCTCTTATTTCTCCTTTTATTCATAAGTTTGATACTTACAGTAACCGAACTCACATCTAATTAGAAAATCAGTAAACCACTAAGAGCTTATTATCAGCTCCAGTCTTTGAATATTGAAAAATTAAATACGGTACTATGTAAATAAATGGTGAATACGAACTCTCTTTTATATATGCAAGAATAACATAATACATTGCATTCATCCACTCATTTTTTTGTTCTCCCCTACAGTTTGTTGAAGTTGAAGGGCAGATCACATCGTTAGTTGATCTGTACCCATCCTTCCTAAGGAAGGGTTACCGACGGGAAATCTTCATTGCTATAATCTGTTTCCTCAGCTATCTTCTGGGACTAACTATGGTGACTGAAGTAAGGAATTGGCTGGTGTTTTTCTTCTCCTTTTTCTATTCAAGGAAAGTCACAGTGCAAGTAGCATAATGGTAAAATAAGTGCTTTGCACAAAAAAGCTCCCAGGAGTCTCCTTGCCATCTTTATTTTAAATGATTAGGTGTTGTGAAATACAATAATATCCGGCTAAAAAACCTGGAGAGCTTCTGCCCAAGTAAATAGGAGAGAAAGAGAAAGAATTATTCAAAAAATTACTCTGCAAACAATTTAAACCCCTTTGTACTGTCTTCTAAATTTAGCACATGTTCCAATCTAGACTCATGTCGATTCTGATTTTATAGTGTTATTTCTGCTATGATGAAGAATTGTTATTTCTGTAAGACTATAATCAACTGCGCAACATATTACATATTTGCATGTGGAATAGGTAGATATGAAAAGAAGCTAATTAAACATAAAATATGTGGGAAACTATATCGATCTCATATTGCCGTGCCTGAAAGAAAATAACATGCTTTAGGAAACGAAATCCTTATAATAGGCAGCTCTTCATGAGTTTTACCTAAGTATTATACTGAAGTCTTCAAGATTCATTTCCTTCCTTCCATGAATTTTCTTTAAGTTTCTTTAAGTGTTGCCCTAAAAAAACACAGTTTAAGCAGCAATATTGGAATGGGGCAAGTCAAGTGGCTTAATTTTATTCAGTCATCTTTCAAAATGCCTTCTAGAATAAGGAAAAAGTGCAAGTTTTTGGAAATACATGAATGCATACATTTTCATGTCCAAAGAGTTGACTGGCAATTGTATTTTCTGACAGAAAATGTTGTGAACAGAGTGTTTAAAGATATAAAAATCACTTTAAAAAAAAAAAGCATGTTTCATGTATATCTTTGTATTGGTGTATTAATATCCAATACCCTTTTTGTCATTTTTCAGGGTGGCATGTATGTGTTTCAACTCTTTGACTACTATGCAGCTAGTGGTGTATGCCTTTTGTGGGTTGCATTCTTTGAATGCATTGCTGTAGCCTGGGTTTATGGTAAGTTGGAAGTTTAGTTCTGATCTGACCATTTTTCCACAGTAGCACTGAAAGCTACAGAGATCTTGCAACACTGTAATATAGTTCCTAGAGACAAACTGAATAAAGGATAGAGAGATGAAATCTTACAGGCCAAGGAAGGAATTTATTACATGGCTTCTCTACTTACTGGGGATTCAGCCAAGTACTTTAAACTTCTTGGAAAACATTCTCACTTGACCTCCAAGAAACTGAGTTCATTACTTTCCTCTTTCCTCTAATGCTTCATTCTGAGGCAGTAAAAGTATGCCTGACCTCCTGAAGTCATAAAAGGACAGATTTTAGGGGCCAAGAACCACAGTATCCCCTCCATTACTTTTATTTGCTTGGTACAAAGAAGGAATAGCATAAGTAGCAATGTGCTGGCTATATGATGCCATCACTTTTATTTCACAATATCCGATTAGTTGTATCATCTACACAAGGAGATAAAGGAGGCCCTTTCCAAATTTCAGGAGAACAAAAAATAAAGGCTTTCATGGAACTTTTCACAGACACAACACAATAAATGCATTTCTCCTTGAATATCTAGTGTAGCTGCAGAGTGCAAACAGGCAGAATATGTAGAGTAATACAACTACTTCTGTGCTAAAACTCTAGGCGCTGACAATTTTTACGATGCCATTGAAGATATGATTGGTTACAGGCCTGGTCCTTGGATGAAATGGAGCTGGATTTTAATTACACCAGTTCTCTGCGTGGTAAGGGTGGACATGTCTTTGACTGAACTTGATTTAGAACATTTGTATAAGTTTCGTTAGATTTTTGTTTCTTACATTGTCTGAAAAGAAATAAGATTGAATAAGTAAGTGTTTAATGAGTAATGTGTATAATATGTAAACTCTTCACTGATTACAAGATTTTTATTGATTTGTAACTGGCTTCTGTGGCTGACATGTTACTTGGCATTAAAGAAGCAATTTTGAGGTGAAGGATGGGTTCATCTAACGTTTTGAGAACATGTAGATAGTAACCACCCATACTGAATGATTGGTGGGCTTTGATTTATTTACTAACTGGCTACCACTGTGATGGTGACCAATGACCCAAGTACTGTGCAGTATTGCACAAGCTAACTCTATTCACAGCCTGACGTTTGTTCCTGATGGGCTTAAGGTTGACTTAGCCTTCCATCTTTCCAAGGTCTGTAAAATGAGGAACCAAATTTTGGGGGGGCTGGCCAACATTATAAACTGCCCCGAGAGAGAGGGCTGTAAAGCACTATGAGGCTATGTATAAATCTATATGCTGTTGCTATTACCATAGTGTTTTGGTCTGGCTTCCCCCCCCCCCCCCCTCTGGATAGGCTGGCCATTTTCAAACAAAATACATTTTCAAACTGTGGCTACCTACTCTTTTTTTTTTTTAACTCAGCCAGGCATCAGACTTATGCATATTTGTCAAAAATATCCTTTGCCCCAAATGCAATAGAACAGCTGAATAGATCAGGTGGCGTGTTATGCAACTCAAGGTAAAGACAAATAGGCAGTGTTATGGACATATAAAAGACCATTATGGTGTGTGGTAACACGACTCAAGTTAATTTTTATGCTTTACTGCACACCATAATTATTTATACTTGCTGCGAAACTTGAATATTGAAGGAACCGGGAAAACAAAATTGGCTTAGCTGACTTCTTGTTTGAAATTCCTGTGGCGCAACCCTGAGTTTTAAAGTATAATTTTATGAACATTTTAACTTCTCCTTTAAAGATGAATTCATTCCTAAGCTTTTGCAAAGGTTAGAGAGGTATATTCAGAGGCCCAAGACAGTCATCCATACAAAGAAATATAGAAGATACAGGAATGAAAAAGAGACATTCTCCTCCTGCCCCCCCCCCAAACCCTCTGTCCTTGAAAAAAATGTTTATTGTCAATTTCAGTTTCATTTTATTAGAGTAATCATAGACAATCAGATATGGGCTTCGCATAATTTAACAACCGGTTCGCCCAGAATCAAAAGTGTTTGGTGTGCGCATGTACACTGTGTGTCAGAAAACACAGCAATTCAATCATGCACGCCGTCAGCACATGTGTGCAACATAAAAAACCCACAGAAATTCACTCACATGCTACAATCTGCACATGCGTGTGCTGTCAAAAAACACAATGATATAGGATGGGATTGTGCTCAGGTCACAACTACTGGTTCACCCAAACTGGCTGAATCCTACCTCTGTTGATGATGTAAATCAAAGCTAGGTAATTAATAACATTATTTGGGAACTAAGGCCACAATAGATAGGGTCATGAAATGAAAGAGGAGGGAGGCAGGATTTTCACACTTTTCCTTAAGTTTTAAGGATGTTGGTGTTTGGTTTATTTTAGAGTTATTACATTATCATTCACCTCTATTTCTTCCCTCTAAAAATTCTGTTGATTTAAACAATCATAATTAAAAATGTTCCAGGCAGCCACCAACACGTGTTTGAAAGGCTGTGGGTGGCTCATCCCACTGTATAAACTGTTTATTGAAGAAAGCATAATTGTTTCCTTGTGTTTGAATCTCTTTTTGCTTTTTCTTTCCCTCTGACCCAGGGGTGCTTCGTATTTTCTCTAGTCAAGTATACCCCCCTGACTTACAACAAGACCTACATCTACCCTACATGGGCAATCGGTCTGGGTTGGGTACTTGCTCTTTCATCTATGATCTGCATCCCATTGGTTACAGTTATCCGTATCCTGCAGTCGGATGGCTCTCTCCTTGAGGTAAATCCAAAACAACTATCAGAACTTTTAAGCATCTAAAGAGATGATTTTCTTTGCAGCTGTCTCCCTTAATGCAGCAGTTCCTCCAGGGCCTGCATGTAGTTTCTACCGCTACAAAGATGTTCTCATTCATTTCAGCAAATGAGATTATTTGCACTGGCACTGTTTTGACACATGTTTAGTCTGTTTCTAAATAGAGCAAAACAAGATTTAGTACAGTTTTAAAACAGTTTATAACATCTGCCTTCTGATCATATTCACATACTAGGAAAGATTGCTGAAACAAATTTCAGCAGCTGGAAAATGGAATTCAGACAGGAGAGTTTAAACAGTGGTAGGCTGCTAAATGGACAAATCAGATTTGTATCACTAGAATTGTAAACATTCTATCCCAGATCATTTTCCTAAAGCAGAGACTTTTCAGCCCTGATAGCATCTTTGTCCTACAGTGCGGAAATGTCTATTATTTTTTTGGAAACCATAGCATACATAGAAAATCATCCCAAGGCAGGACCCTGATGTAGAACTCAATCCCAATCCAATAATCAATTTGCACTTGGCCGAGAAAGAGGGACTAATCCAAAGTCAGCCAGACGGTTTCACACCTAGGGCTGGACTGGAATTCCCAGACTCCCAGTTTCTAGCCTGGAGGCCTTAAACCATCATACTCATTTATATAGAAACTAGCCAAGGAGTCACAGAAAAGTTAGGATAAATTTTGATAATAGATTTCAAAAAGATTTCCAAGGTCAGGAAATCCTGTGGTATTTTCCTGTAGCACATCTACCCCGTGTGCACATCTCGTAAAAGTTGTACATTTCATTTGTATCATGCACAGAGTGGGAAGAACTAACTTCATTAGCTGCAATATTGAGTTTGGGAGCCATCTAGTGGAAATTTAACCTCCATCCATGCATTACTTTCCTAATTGGTCTCGGCCCTTTTGAACATTGTACACTTTCCTAATGATAAGATCAGTTTCCTTATCTCAGCCTGGTAATGGGTTATCTTGTAGACAGTGGCTTTTAGGAATCCAATCCATCATCTATAAATAAATTGCTTGGTAATGGTCACACTTGGCTTAACTAAGTTTGTGAATCAAAATCTTCTATTTGAAGTGTGTGATTATAAAGTAAGGAAAGCTCCTTATCCAACCTCTTGCTCTATTTCCCCAATGGATAGTCAGTCAATTGGAAATTCATAAAGAGAACAATTTTAAAATAGTTATTTGAACCAAATTGAAATGGTACTTCTTGGCTTGCAAGGAAACAGAATAGCCTCTCTTATTCTATTTCATGGTAAATAGCTGTCATGTTTAATAATATGTACAGTACTTTTCGGAAGGGAGCATCCATAGGCAGCTTATTAAAGCAGCCATGTCTTTTTCATGGCTGTGTGGATTTTGAAAAAGCAACAGCCAATAACTACCGTATTTAAACTTAGCTATATTCCTAAGTACCGTATTAAGACGTGCACATTAGTTTTGGGGTACCAAAATAAGGGAAAAAAATCTGCCTACCAGGTACTCAACTGGCTGGCGTCCTTAAATCTGGTCAGCTTCAGCACATTATTTTTTCCCTGGTTAATGCTTAAAAAAACCTCCTTTTAAGAGAGTAACAATAAAAAATCCTGCAAGCAGGCATGAGTTAGAACTCGTTAGGGCTAGGAAAAAACCTTATTTGGAGAAGGTCACAATGAAAAAAAGCCTGCAAAGACTTAGGGCTAGAAAAAAAATCATCTTCAAAGAGCAACAATAAAAAAGTCTGCAAACCGGTAAGAGCTGGGAAGATTGTTAGCAGTTAGTTGGGGGGGGGGGAAGCTTTGAAACAGTTACATTTGGAGTATAAGATGCACCCAAATTTTCAGCCTGCTTTAGGGAGGGAAAAGGTGCATCTTATACTCCGAAAAATATGGTACCTCTTCCTATTGAATCCAAAATAGATAACGTCCTGAATACTTAATACAATGGTACCTCTACTTATAAACTTAATTCGTTCTGTGACCAGGTTCTTAAGTAGAAAAGTTTGTAAGAAGAAGCAATTTTTCCCCTAGGAATCAATGTAAAAGCAAATAATGCGTGTGATTGGGGAAGCCACAGGGAGGATAGAGGCCCTGTTTCCTCTCTGGAGATTCCTAGAGAGGCCCCACAGAGGCTTCTCCCCGCCTTTCCTGGCCCTGTTTCCTCCCAGGAGATTTCAAGAGAGGCCCCATGGAGGCTTCTCTCTGCCTTTTCCGGTTACAGTTTCAGAGGCTCGGGTTTGTAAGTGGAAAATGGTTCTTGAGAGGAGCCAAAAAAATCTTGAACACCCGGTTCTTATCTAGAAAAGTTTGTAAGTCTAGGCATTCTTAGATAGAAGTACCACTGTACAGGTTTAGCCGTGATAAGTTTCTTCATTTCTATGTACACATTTCTCCCCAGAGGGTGAAGGCAATGGCTGCTCCTCGTGAGATCACGCGGTGGGACAAAGAAACAGAGGCTGCTGCCACTTTCGGCCCACCTGGCCTGGCCAATGGAGAACTGATCAAGCCAAGTCATGTCATCGTGGAGACAACAATGTGAGCTCTCTCTATGAGAGGAGGACCCCTGCTTTAAAACTGCTGTTTACTAACCATAGAATCTTTCATAGGACCAGGTTTACAGAGCTTTATATTTGCACTAGGGTTATTTTTATTTCTCATAGAGAAAAAGTAAAATTTTTGTGTGTTTTGGTTTTTATTTTTTAATATTTTGTAAAGTAAATCACAGCAGATGGCTGTCCTGCTCTATTTAAAAACAGAGCTTTCATATCAAATTAGGCACACTGCAGGAATTTTATCTTCTGTTTTTCCACACAGCATATATAACTAACGTTTAGTCATACGGCTACTTTTACCATTTTTAAGTTGATTTTTCTTGCCAACAGGCGCAATCTTATGCATACTACCTTGCAAATATGCCTCAATGAACATAATGGGACTTTACTTCTGAGTAGACATATGTAGGATTGTGTTGATATGTATGCATACATGTGCACATATACAAGTTTTAGGTTTCTCTGGGTGTTGATGTGGTTGGGAACAGGGTAGTGCAAAATTTTATTATTCTGGACTTTTTTCAAACCCCCCCCTCAAAAAAAAAGCTCTGGCATTTTAGAAACTAGTTTTTAAAGGTATGGCACTATCTTCTTCTGGTAGAAACAGGAAGAATGAAAGGAAGAGTACATATTTTATGTTAAGTGAGTGAGCCATGTGGGAATATATGTGATAATTGGAAAATGCAATATTGTAGCTACAATTGTATGCCACCCAAAGTCATTTTTTGGGGGGAGGGTGAGATGGGTGGCCACGTAAATTTGATAAATAAATAAATATAAACTGGGGTTGGAACCAGGGCAATAATGTGAGCAGCTTGTGAACAGGCTCTAAGAAGGTGCCAGAAGAATCATTTTTATTGGAAAGGCATTTTAACTGATAATTCTTTGGGGGCAGAGTAGATGATTTCTTCCACCACTGGAGGAATTGATTCTACATTCAGTAACAAGGACAGTTTCTATGCAGACTTAAATATAGAGCACGGTTCAGTTTCTCATAGATTGAGAGATTATCTAAGAGTTGATGTAAAATACTGGTACGCCTGAATCTGTCACCTTTTGTTACCTCAGTTTTGGGAATATAAATTAGATAGTGTAATCATGTAACCAAACAATATAAAAACTAGCCCATTCTTGTAGTCTGCACCTGAGAAATAAGTCACTTGGACCTGGAGTTTGTTAGAACATTAAGTTAGTGTCAGAAAATGCACTATACAATGCTACATTTACAAAGATGCTGCAAACCATATTTAAAGTCACAAATTTGCCAAACTTTATCTTTGTTAGAGCGAAAAAAGGAATATTGGGCGTGTATCGTAGCAGCCAGCTAAGTTGCATAGCGTTGAAACCACCTGCAGAAAAAAGTCGACTAGAAACTATTGATGAATCTCCTGCAGCAAGTAAGCAATAAAAGAAGGCAGTTGAGAAAGAGTAGACTGATATTCACAGGCTTAAACTGTCACCATTTATATACATTGATCCAAGAAAATCCAAGGAGATCAAGTAAGCTATAAATTTATTTTAGACTAAACGAGGCATAAAATACTTGGTATGTTAAGTTCCTCACTTTTTCCAAAATGAGGATTTGCCTCTGGAAAACTAACCCCAAATCCTGCAAAGCTTATGTTTGTTTTCAATCTTTCATTGAGTAGTGGCTCAATCCTTTTTCATATGGGCATTGATCTTGGGGGGAAAAGATGCCCCCTTTAAGCTTTATATTGGTAGTAAACACAATTTGAGCAGGATTGTAAGCCAGAAATAGCAAAACCCCTTTCCTTTGTAATTTCTGATAACTTTGTCAATAAAGATACTGTAGTTGAAACTGGAACTTAGCCAGTATTTGAAAACATTCCTATATGCTTTAAGAAAGAAGTTAAGAATCAGTTTGTGTCTTATGCTCTCTATGGCCACTGCATATGCATTATGCACATGCTTGTTATGTTAGTTTTAAACTGTAAATAAAGGACCAAAACAGTTACTTCAGGTGTCTTGTTTAGCAAATATTTGTTTGTGGATGGAGTCTGTGATTTATTTTATTTGAGGGAACAGAGCTTGCAGTATATATGCACGTGGCCATGGACAGAATGCTTTGCTTTCTTGTTACCAAGAGCTGCAAGTAAACACTTCCAGAGTGCAAATCCTTTGGAAATGTTTATTTTCTTACTGTACTGAAAAATGGCCAGTAAAAAGGTTAGTTACAGAAGAAGCAAGGAAGCCAAGAGGAAGCTAGTGTTTGGCTTTATTTTCTTATCCTGCAAAACCAAAGATGGTATTGCAAACCCCATTGCATTCCAGATTGGACTGCAGCAGCAAGAAATTAGGATGAAGGCAAGTATTAACAGTTCGTTCTCACTTGACTTCCCTGGTGCATTTTACATGAAAGATATTCAAAGATAGTGCAATATTTTGCTAGTTTCAAGAACAGCCACTGAACCAAAAGCAGATATATCAACCAAGGGAATATCCTAAAGCACATAGCATGAGAAGATGCTTTTCAAGAACAAACCAGAGAATCAGTCCTACACCATAGATCTGCCAATAAGAAGAATAGCACGCAATCCATTTTAAAGGTTAAACTCTGCAATCAGAATCAGTTCCTTCCAACTAAAAAAAAGCAAACAGGTTTTCCAGCCATGACCTGAAGTCATGAAGCACTCTTACAAGGAAAAAAAAAAGGCTAATCATTTTTTTTATCACATAGGATTCAGCCCATCAATCTTCATTTTTTTGTTTCAAGGATCATATTTTCACATAGCAAAACTTGTGAATAATAGAATGTGTTATATCTGAATGTTAAGAATAGATTCTGCCAAATAAGGCCAATGGATGGGAGGGGGTAGGGCAGGGAAAAATATTAATCATTTTTATTTTCTACTTATTTATGACTGCAAAACGATTGATTTTTTTTTCTAATTCACTTTGTAGAATTGTGTGGCCTATTCTATCCATTCTTTGTAATGAAGAAGTTAAATATTCAGTATTGTGACTAACTTGTGAGTGAACTGGTTTGGATATGGGGTGGGTGGGGATATTCTTAATGTTTATTCAAATAAATCATTGTATTTCCCCCAAAAAAGGGGGTGGGGATTGGGAGGAGCATTAGAGTACAACAGTTCATTGTCATGGAAGTATGGCTTGTTTTCTAAATTGCTCTAGATGTGTATAAGGTTTTTTTTAAAAAAAAGGTTATAGCAGCATTAAATGGGCATTTGGACATACCTGTGTTTGTAACCAGCCATTTCAACCAAGGCAGGCTCTTTAGATGTCTGGAAATGTTTCCTTCTCTTAGTCCAATCTTTCAAGCTGTCAACATTTTCATAAGTAACTATAGCACTAAGGGAAAGTATGGTTAAATTATTGCATAACTTATTCATAATTTCACAGTATATTGTCTTTAGACATTTGTACTTTATAATAAAACTAAACCTGCTAGGCAGAATTAAGTATCAGCCCAACTGAAAACCTAGTGGAAATAAATTATTTCATCACTAACTGTTGAATGGCCATAGAGGAAGGAAGAGGAAGAACTGGAAAACAGGTGGTTTTTAATGCAGAAAAACTTAAAATTCTGGCAGGCTTCTTTAAAAAACAATTATTTTTTTTGCTTTTGTGTTTATGAACTCTTCCTGGATTTACACAAAAGTAAAGTACTAGGATAATAAGTGAAACCTGCTTCTGAGACAACAAGTAAATACTATTGTTATAAAAGGAAAGTTTGGAGAAACTAGAAACATATTGAAATTTATGACTGACAGGTCAGCTATCCTCAGTCATTTGATGTGAACTGGCTTAATCAATTAACAGATAAAACAGTGTCCATAGCTTACTTTAGCTAAGAGAGCCTAAGACCAGATTTTGTTTTAGTTAACACAGCCACCCCTACTCCACAAACGTTTTATATGCACAATTGCTACAGATGTAGGCCAAAAATAAACCAAAAGTGATTGTCTGCTGAAAAGCAATCCTAATCCCCTCAGAGGCACTAATTGAATGTTTATAACAATCAATTCAAAATTGAAACTCAACTTTTTTAAAAGGTTTTTTTTTAATGTACCCTGGAAAGCAAATCAGGAACTTCAGGAGCCCATTCAACACTCTTGATGAGATATCTAGTTGAGTCACCAATCTCTCTACTCCCCTAAATTTCCCCTGTACTCTAACCACAGAGAGAATTCAAAGTCTTGCATATAGTATTCAAAGTCTTGTACGTAGTATTAAGTAATCTTGATAAAGTTAAAGGACAGCTTTTGCAGGTAGTGGTCCAAAAGAGGATTTCACTCTTAATGCTAATCAATTGACAGGGAAAATTTAATTGTAGACAATCACATATAACGTTCTTACAGTTCCATCTTTGGCATTAGTATATTCCCTCTACCCATATCTAGTTCTGTATCCTGTTTAAAGGGAATAGTAGCCTGTCTAATCTGCATTTCATTTACGCTAAATTAAGCTAAAAATGCAATATGCATGCTCTTTTCGGGAAAGAAAAGAAGGCCATGCACTTTATGAATGTAATGTTCTTTGGAGACATATATTTCTATATGTGGAATTAGATCAGAAACCTAGCTTCACACAATTGGATCCAAATATTTGGAAGAGAATCAGTATTTTTCCACCAAAAAATGTGGCAAAAGGAAAACAATACGTTATCTAAAAACAATAGAAGTTGGCATTTGCAAATTTCAAAATACACACTCTGCAGGTTTGGCCAAAGAGAATACTTGTTCCAGAGATCTACAGGCTCATTCTAAACATTGCAAATAAGCCATACCATGTTCGGTGGAACTTCCTTTCTCGTGTTTAGGGCTTGAACCCTAATCTTGCAGTTTGTGGCTGGGCTCAGGGATCATACAGAAGATGTCTAACCCACAATTGCTGAGTCCTGGTCATTTCAGAAGCTGTGTGTACTAAAATAACTGTCTTTCTGAACATCCTGTTCTAGACTGCATAGTTAACAAGCTCCCTTGGGAGCGAGAACTAGATTGTATAGTTAACAAGCTGTCTTGGGAGTAGAAAGAGGACTAACAAGCTCCCAAATGGCCCACTAATGATTCGCAACAGGCGTTACACAGCAACAGGCAGACAGTGACACTGTAGCCAAATCACCTTGAGTGGCCGTGACATTTGCTAGGAATGGAGAGAGTGGGATTGTAAGTCATCAAATGGTAGCCTGAAATTGTTCACTAATTGTTCACTCCCTACCGGACCGCAACTTGTCAGTGCAGTACTCTGATAAATTCACTGTTGTAATAGAACGTTCTTGTGTCCTTACTGTAGTTGTGCTGTTGCAATCATGAAAGGAATGCCACTCCAGAGGTTTTATGGTTATAAAATAAAGCAGACATCTTTATTTCTACTGAAAATGTTGGTGTGCATTTTTAATTCTGTAAATCCACACTTATTACTAATGAGTAGCTATGTGGATTAAGAGGACACTATCCTCTTTTTAAAAATAATTTTTAGAATAATTTTTTTAAAAAGGCCTTTTAAAACTGTCATCATTGTTCCAGAAAGGAATATTTATATAGGAGTAAGAATTTGGCTTGTATTCAGCCCTGAAAATTAGGTGTTTTTTTGGTATATGTACACAGTAAATGTTTGTATTTTGCAGTTTTATCCGTTTTGCTTTTTAGATAAATGAAATGGGTATCGATATTTTAAAGTCATTTTGCTTTTCTAAGATGAGTTTGTAATCATTGCAAATAAACAATAAAACTCTTTCATGTATAAACTGAACAAATCATTCTTGTGGGCTTTTTTTCTCCCCAAACTTTAGTTTAATTTTTATTAAACTAATTTTATGTATTAAATTAGTTTATTATGTTGAGCTGTACCTGTCTGATTTATTACAGAGGATATAGCAAGATGGTAAGTTAATAAATAAATAGCCATTTTCTCTACCTCTTACCAGCACTTGAGAGGTCCAAGGTCAAAGTCATTCTTACATGGAATATTTTGACATTTTCTCAAAGGGAGATAAAAATTGTATTGGACAAGGTTAAGCACTCTCCTTCAAGATGGACAAAGGATGTTTGCTAGTATTTTATCAGTCTAGTCTAGTGATGAAGGCACCAAGCTAAAAACCAAGCGACTGTGAGTTCTAGTCCCACCGTACGCATGAAAGCCAGCTGGGTGACTCTGGGTCAGTCATTCTGTCGCAACCCAACTCCTTCACAAGGTGGTTGTTGTATGGGAAATAGAAGAATGATGACAGATGAAACTCACTGCCATGAATTGTTTGTGAAAAATAATAAAGTCAGGAAATGCATACATACATATATACATGCATACATACATGCATACATACACCCACCATCCCAGACACCCATGGTTACCAAGTAGACATTTTGAGCAAATACTCTTGAATGCTTAACCAAGCTTTTCCTGGTACAAAGCGGATCAAGTTGTGAACAGAAGAACCATAATAAGTAGACCAGCTTGGAGTCCTTCCACATGGATAAAAATTCATCCAGGAAGATGAAGGAGGCCATGGTATTATTAGGAAAGGGTAATTTCATTGTCTAATTCTCCAAGAGAAAGTCCTCTCCTGCCTTAATAGGTAGCACTTGACGGCTACTCTCTGAATAATGCCTTCCTTAAAAAGGCTCAAAGATGTTAGGCAAAGGACTGTACGTTAGAAGCATTAATTTTTAACATTAAATGGAAGTAAGAATTCAGTATACAAGTGTCTACTGTCAGCCTCACAGTTTCTATAAAATTAACACAATAGCAAATTTGAGTTCTGGTGATTTCATAAACGCATATCTGTAGTTATTTGTAAATGTAAAGTCATATAGCAAAGTAAGAATCATCACCATGATCAAGTTAGGCACAAGGCAGGCACAATTTTTCTAAAATGTCAATAGCATAATGTAGGACATGCCCAATACTGCCATCTTACAAATATTTCCTTATCAGTTAGACAATATATCTTACTTGTTTCATTTGATTATATTATAAATTCTTTGGCTCTCATAATGATCATAAGGCTAGAGCTACCTTTGTAGAAACAAATGTAAACCCTATAGATTGGTCATTATGATAAGTTTCTAAAGAAAACATACATTATAATTTATTTTGCTTTTATTTAATTTAAAAAAAATCTAAGGAATTGTAATACCATTTAAATACACAGATTTACAAATAGGTCCAAAACAGGACTAAAATATTCTTTGAATATTGTGCTTTCATAGATACATAAGAAAATTAGCATATAAAAATACTTTGTACAGGAATACACTCTAATATATGGATAAAAATACACATTTAATGCATTTCATTTTTATATCATTCAAAATGCATAGGAAGGGATACAAGGACCATTTTTTAAAGCCTTATTAAAAGTCTTCATTAAAAACCTAATTGAAGCCACAGGGAGCTTCTGCCATTATGAGAATATTGCATATAAAATCCCCATTTTCCACACATCCATCAATATTTTTGTTTGTTTCTTTTATGGCACATTATCTAGATTATGGCAGCAATGGTATTGCATACTTTGAGAAGAGAGGATGGCTACAGCTAGAGACAGCCCAATAAGACTCATGCACATCTTGATAAAATCACACAGAGAGAGCAATGCTGTGAAATAGCAAAAAAAAAAAAAAAAAAAGATATACAGTATATGCTCACAGCTTGGGCTGGGTTCAGACCAGAAACCACCTTGGATCAGTGGACTCATCTAATGTGTGTTTCCAATCTTGACAAAAACATGGTATCTCGCTATGAATCAAAAGAGTAAAAACTGATATAAAAATTAAAAATATTAGAAAGGAAGAAAGGAGCCAGTTATCCCATTCAATGGACTAAATTCCCAAGCAGAGGTCAACTTAAATAATCACAATAAAGAGGGGTTCCATAACCCACTAGTGGGCTGGCCAGGGAGAAACCACAAATCCTGGCATTTTTCCCTTTTAAAATGAAGAAATCATGGCTTCTTTTGAAATTGTTAACTGTAGGCAGATAATTGAAAGAATGTGAATATCACACACGGCAGCGCTACAAGAGGCTTTGACTCAGGAGGCTGATGCAAAGTCCTGGTTTACAAAGGCTTCATGCTTACAAGTCATATAAGAAAAAGGGTAATTGTAGAAGAATACAGAGATGCTGCTATTGATAGGTTACAACAAAGTGTCAAGCATCATTGTGGGATTAAACAAATGTACACATTGCACTGGTGCAATCCACAGAGGATGTACTTGGAGGTACAATATCAATCTAGAGACACTGTCTCATGCTACGGAGTAACTGAGTTTCCTTCCACTACTACCATCACACAGATCGTTAAGGGGAAGAAGATGTTGATGCAAGTGACTTATGTTCAGCTGCCCTCTCATAACTGTACAGAGAGGACATCTGGGAACAATTTCAGGCTTCTGTTTGTGCTCAAACAAATATCTGGTCCAAGAGGCTTCCTGTTCCCTGTGCAATGCTATGCAATAAGTGCTTTCAATAAATGGTGGATGGAGAGTAAGAAACTCAGTATATATATATAAAAAAAGCTGGACAATGTTTTAAAGGTGAAAACATATTTCTGCTACCACCCAAATAATAAATTAGGAAGGATTTTGAAGGTGAAAAGTATTCCTGGTATCTCCCAAAGAATAAATTATGGGGAAGGTATTTGTCAGAGCTTCATCTTTTTGATAAACAGGTTGCCTTTGAAATTAAATCCAAAAGTAGAATGTGCACTTAGTGTCAAAGGGACGCCTGATAGTGATCTGTGAGAATGTGCAGGGGAACCGGAGAAGGGGGGGCTCAAGAAGTGTAGGGATGTCTTTCACACAAAAAGGGGGAATCCATTTTAAGATTCACTTGATTAAACAAAACAAACAGAAACAGCACCGTGTATCCAAGTCCTTGAAAACTGGGAGAGCTTGTGCTCCATTACCCATGCAGTGGAAACACTCATAGGATGAGTAAGGATGTTCTCTTGTGGGTGAATTACTCTGGGTGTTGCTGTTTAGCAACTGGCTCCATCCCTGACTAGTTCACTCCATCACGGCTTGAACCTTCAAAGCCAAGCTGTGTCAGCTTCAAAATGTGATTGGTTGGGGGGGGGGGGGAGGAAACATCTCTTCACAGCAACTGACATTACGCAGATTAAGCATAAATACGAGTGCAAAAGAAAACAAATGAACGACAATCGAAACCAAAAACCCTCACACACCACACAACAGACACCCATTAAATCCTTTGCTCAACAGAACCTTGAGAAGAGCAGACCACCAAACCTAGCCTTCGTTCAGAGTGTCTGTGCGCTTGTCTTCACCTCCCCTCCAACTGACTGCTGGTCTGGAAAGATGCTTGGCTCCTGTAGGCAAGTATTGGCAATGAAAGCCAGGGGGTTTCGACTGATTACAAGGTCCAACTTATTCCCTGCGTCCGATATCAGAGGAACAGCCAGAGAGCAATCAAAGTCCCTTGTACGGATGCAATTCACCTGAAAGAATGGAAAAGCTATGGTGAGAGAAGAGGAAAAAGAAGGAAGCTATGGAGAGATGGGGACAAAATGAAGCACCTGCTTCCTTTGCAAAATTAACCTTGCGGGAAGCCAAGGTAGCCTGTCGCGTACAGGTGGTCTTCAATTTATTAACACAATTGGGACAGGAGTTTCCATTGCTAAGCAAGGTGGTTGTGAAGCAAGTTGCATTCAATTTTATATCCTGGTTGTTGTTGTTTTTGCCACAGTCATTAAACAAATCATTGTGATTGTTAAGTTAATGAAATGGTTGTTAAAAAATCTGGCTTCCCCCATTGTCAGAAATCATCTGGGAAGGTCACAAATGGTGACTCTGTGACCTGGGACATTGTAACTGTTGTATATATGTTGGCTGCTGTTAAGATGTGTGCATAGCAACTCTTGAGTTATCAAGGACATGCACATAGAAACGGGATGTTGCAGTACATATGAGTAATTAAATGAGTAATTATCCCATCACACAGAGAGATATGTTAAAGTGCATATATTAGTGTTTACTTTTAAGAAATAGCACAGTCCAAATAAACAGTCCAGGTTATACATGTTCAAATCAGTCAGTCTCTAGAAGTACAATAACCTTCTTACCAGTTTGCCTTTGTCATATATATTCGACAAAGTGATTACAGCTTACAAACACATCAGAATATCAGATAGAATAACAGAACATAACACAGAGATCACTATCAATTCAAAGAGTCAATCAGAATGAAACAACAAAGAGAATAAGCCTTTATCTCTAGCTCCCTCTTATGGCCACTTGCATCACTACATCCGGAAATTTTCTTATGTTCCATTTTGATTCCTGAACTGCTGTTTGATTGTAAAGCATAAACAAAAGAGAGAAGAGTCTTGGGAAACTGAAAACCAGACTACCATCAGCAAGAAGCAGGTTTGGGCCTAGATTCAGCAGCAACAGTGGAGATACTATGGATACAGTGATGGGCCATCAGTTGCTGGCATCCACGGTGTGCTCTGCGCATGCCTGCTCACACGAGATTTGGCTGCTGAGCATGCTCGGCAACCGAAATCCTGCACAAGCATCCTCCTGCGAGTGAGTTTTTGACAATCTTTGCTGCTTTTTTGCCTGAATCTCGCTTGTGCAAGAACGCTTGTCACACAAGATTGGGGAGATTTTTGCCTATTTCTTTGCGGAAGCAGACCTACCAGAGCTGCGCACCTGGGTGCACAAGACCTACCGGAGCCACACACCTAGGCGCACCAGGTGCTGCCCACCACTGTATGGATAAGGATAGGCAGATTAGAAGACAATATGTATCTAATGGAAGAGGCTTTCCCTGTCACCAATATTTCTGAAAGGGAAATAATGGCATTTTTTGTTTCGAACTAAATTTCGTACTAAACAGATTTCTAAGGAAAAAAAGAGGTTGGCAGAACTAGCTTTTAAAGAACTATGTCTCAGACTGAAGATCAATATACTTTCCAATTTAAAATTTAATTCCTGGATACTGGACAAAGGGTTTCCTATCTTCCAAGTGACTAAATAATAATGGGAAATGTTTTTTCACTACAAGTAGGGAAAAGGTGTCAGGGAAAGGAGAGAGGCTAACTGGCAGAAAAATGACAACAATGGCC
This sequence comes from Erythrolamprus reginae, assembly GCF_031021105.1. NCBI lineage: Eukaryota > Metazoa > Chordata > Lepidosauria > Squamata > Dipsadidae > Erythrolamprus > Erythrolamprus reginae. Next base: position 73,070,282 of record NC_091951.1, on the reverse strand, counting down.
TCCTTCATCTTATCTAAGCAAAGTTTTGAATCAGGGTAGTTTACAACAGATCATTTAGTGTCCATTCAAAGATATAATAGCACCAGACAAGGCTTGGCCTTTTTGCCACTCCTGGTGCGCTGTGCCTGCAGTCCGCGTCTCCACCATGTGTGCATGTGCCTGTACAAGATTTTGCTTCTGTACATCAAGGGATGCGTGCGTGAGATTTTGGCGATTCTGTTGAAATTTTGCAAGCGTGCGCATCCCCTCACAAGGTTTTGCCTCCTGCACATGTGCAGAAGCAAAATCTCCTGCGCATGTGCAGAAGCAAAATGCACGCATGTTGGAGATGCAGAGATGCATGCATAGCTCAATTTTCGCTAACAGTGTGATGGCATCAACCGTGCCGGTAGGAACCCGCTACTGAATAGCACTGAAAAAAGTGACTTATGACTGTTTTCACGCTTACAACTAACGCAGCATCCTCATGGTCACATGATCAGAATTCAGATGCTTGGCAACTGGTCCATATTTATGATGGATGCAGCATCCCAGGATCATGTGATCCCCTTTTGCGACCTTCTCACAAGCAAAGTCAAACCGGATTCATTTAACTATCATGTTACTAGAACTGTGGTAGCGCAGTGGTTAGAGTGCAGTATTTCAGGCTAACTCTGCCATCTGCCAGCAGTTTGATTCTCACTCAAGATAGACTCAGACTTTCATCCTTCCATGATGTTGAAAAAATGAGGACCCAGATTGTTGGGGGCTATATGATGACTCTGTAACCCGCTTAGAGAGGGCTGTGAAGCGATATATAAATCAAAACGCTAACTTAAAAACTGCAATGATTCACTTACAAACTGTGGCAAGAAAAGTCATAAAATGGGACAAAACTAATTTAACAATTGTCTCAGCAACATAAATTTTGGGCTCAATTGTGGCAATACGTTGAGGACTTACCAGTAACTTATTTCTGAAATAATCAAGAAGTGTAGAAAAGAAAAGTGGCTAACTCCCTTTATGTGCTTTCCCCTTCTTGCTGGTTTAAAAATAAATTCCTTCCTTTGGTAAACAACAAGGTGAGGGAAAGTTTTTCTTTGGGGCTAAAGCAGAGGGGAAAAGAAATTAGCTGCAATCATGAACTTGTTTCCATGCTCCTTTCACCAGCTGTTTTTTTTATTTCTTCTGTGCCCGAAGGGAAAGCCATCTGTCCTTCCAATCTTCCATCCCCCAGACAAATCACAGAGATTTGTTGCTTTTTAACATGAATTTTGTTTTAATTGGAATGTTTTTATTGCCTACTTCCATTTCGGTTTGCTTTTATGGCTGCTTGTTTATCTAATTGCCTTTATTGAAGATTGCTTGTTCTTTCTTTTTGTTTATTACACTGGGGTCCTTTGGGAGGAAGGATGGAGAAGAAGACAATGACGAGCAAAAAAAAAAAAATTAAAAACAACTAAGTGGCTTTTCTCAGCATAATGACGTGGTAGAGAAGGGACAGAATTATGGAGCAAAAGTTTAGCTGAATTCTAGTGCTCTAGAATTGAAGTCCAGGTTTGTCACCAAAGGTGCTTTTTTAGGAGGCAACTGGACTTTCTTGTTTTTTTCTTTTCTTTTTGAAGATGTTTCACTTCTCATCCAAGAAGCTTCTTGGTTGGAAACGAAAAAAAAAGTCCAGTTGCCTCCTAAAAAAGCACCTTTGGGACAACCATGACCTGGATGACCGAGAATCTCTACAGAAGGCCAGATTTAACAACACAGACATAATTTTAAATGAGTGACATAAATACGGTTGAAATTACAGTGTGAAAAAAGAGGGAAGGCAAGCATGTTTCAGGTAGGCTATCGCAATAACCACAGATATCCAAAGACTTTTAGATAACCATATACATCTAACAACTCTTTAAGAAACTATTTTTCTTCCCCCATCCTTTGTGATTAGATTACCTGGAGGACTCTGTCGTAAGGCTTGAGTCCACACTGCTCAGCTGGCCCACCTGGACGGATCATATTCACATAGACACCCTTTTCTAGCAAGCCATCAGAGACACTGAACCCAAAGTCTTCAGTTTCAGGATCCTTGTAAACTGTCATCTATAGGAAAAGGCAACTTTAATTGGGATGATGGTAAAAACGAAGTTGGCTGTACAAGAGGGAGATTAGACCAGAGGGAGAATGACATAAAATATTCAACAACTTCATTGTCCCAAAGGTGCTTTTTCAAAAGGACTTTGTGATTCTTTGAAGATGTTTCGCTTCTCATCCAAGTGTCTTCAAGGGGGGAAAAGGAAAACTTAGTCCAGTTGCCTTTTTATAAAGCACCTTTGGAACAACCATAACTTGAGAATCTTCATAGACGTTCAACAACATGGCCAACATGAAATGTCCATAGTACCATTCTTTTTTTAGACCCTGGAGTTTTCAGGGATATTTACTTCATGGGATAACTTATTCTTTCTCAACCTGAACTATTTAATCAGCTTGTTAAAAAAATAATTAGAGCTGCGAGATGCCTTACCAAGGTTTGCTGCTTTCTTTTCCTTGAAGGAAAATCAGATTACGGGTAAATAAGTCCTGTAAACTTGTTATATTGTATTCAAGAATTGGTCTAGCAAAAATATTGTGTATGCCCTAGTTTGCAATAATCTATATTGCAATCAGGAATGCTAATGGGAGCCCTAAATATTACAGTCTTAAAGTTGCCATTTTTCCATTTAGTAAATAGCTACGTTTCTCTTGAATCAGGGGTATATTCCCAAAGACTTCAATTAAAATTAATTTCAGGAAGGCAAAGGCAAGAATTTATTTAGAAGTCAGAGGTTTACAAAAAGATTGTAACAAAAAGAATTCAAGACCTGCTTCCAAGCTATTGGATTAAACACTGGTAGTAAGCTACCATAGTTAACTTATTAGAGACTAAGTTAAATTAAAAGCAATTATCAGAAGTCAACACAAATTGTCAAGAGCAAATCTTGCTATATCATTTTCCCCATCAATTAGTTTTCTAAATAGATTGAGAAAATGATGTAGATGTACTACAGTATATACCAGTTTTTGCAGAACATATGAAAAAGCAATCCATTACATTTTTATTAGCAAACTAGCTAAGTGTGAATTAGGTGGACTGAACAGTTGGCTTTTAAGTATACAGTGGTACCTCTATTTACGAACTTAATTCGTTCCGTGACCAGGTTTGTGAGAAGAAGCAATTTTTCCCATAGGAATCAAAGTAAAAACAAATAATGTGTGCGATTGGGAAAACCACAGGGAGGTTGGAGGCTCTGTTTCCTACCAGGAGATTCCTATAGAGGCCCTATGGAGGCTTCTCCCTGCCTTTTCCAGTTACAGTTTTGGAGGCTCAGGTTTGTAAGTGAAAAATGGTTCTTGAGAAGAGGCAAAAAAATATTGAATACACAGTTCTTATCTAGAAAAGTTCATAAGTAGAGGCGTTCTTAGGTAGAGGTACCACTGTATACTGATTAAGTTTTGATACTTGACTCAATAATTAATTGTTTCTAATCAAATTGATGTCAAATGGGATTCATTCCTAGGTCTAGTACTCTGTAGGAAGGTAGGGAGCTGTGGATATGTATTTTATTTTATTGTATTTTATTTCATTTTTTTCTGAACGGATTGTTGGAGATAGAGGGAATGGTTGTTATCAAATTACCAAATGACACCAATTTGGTAGGATAGCTAATACCTTAGAAGGTAGGAAAAAGCACAAGAGCAAACCTGGTGCTAGAGAAGAGGCTAAAACTAACAGAATGAAATTAGAGAAAAAAATGCAGCATTCATTACTCTAAAGAGAAATCAAATGCATAGATAACAGGATGGAGAATATCTAGCTTAATGACAGCACATTAAAAAAAATACTAGAATAATGATTGATTCAAAATGGAATAAATGTCAGCAGTGTGATGTTGTTGACAAAAAGAAAAATTCCATTTTAAACGTTACAGAAGTTCAGTTTTCAAATTGTGAGAATTGCTCTACTTTATCCTCCTCCTTTAGTCCAATCTCACCTCCAACAATGTCTTCTCCTGGGCCCAGCATTTAAGAAGGATTCAGAGAAACTGAAGGGTAATGAAAATGATCAGAGGGCTAAGAATAACATTATTTGAAGGAAGAGTGAAGGAATTGGGGAATGTTTATCCAACTTGGAGGGCTATGATAATATTTAAATATAGGAAAGAAGGACACACCAGAGTTGAGACCTTGATAATAGATCCAAGCTGTAGGAAGATAATTTCTAACAGAACATTAGGGGTAAAAGTAGTAGCGATGTGATGGTAGAATTAATCACCCAATGGTCTCCTATTCAGTGAATGTTTATCCCAGCGACCGATAAGGTCCCACAGAGTTGGCCTTCTCCGGGTCCCATCGACTAAACAATGTTGTTTGGCGGGCCCCAGGGGAAGAGCCTTCTCTGTGGCGGCCCCGGCTCTCTGGAACCAACTCCCCACGGAGATTAGAACTGCCCCCACCCTCCCTGTCTTTCGTAAACTACTCAAGACTCATTTATACCGCCAGGCATGGGGGAGTTGAGATATTCCTTTCCCCTAGGCCATTACAAGTTATGCATGGTATGTTTGTGTGTATGTTTGGTTTTATAATAAGGGTTTTTAGTTGTTTTTTATTATTGGATTGAACATGTTGTGTTTATTATTGTTGTAGACTCGGGGCGGCATATAAATCCAATAAGTTGTTGTTGTTGTTGTTGTTGTTGTTATTATTATTATTATTATTATTATTAGTGGAGGTTGATCAGCCTCTCGTTGTGGATGCTTTGAGTCCAGCAAGGAGCTATGACTCAAGGATCTAGCCAGACACTTTTCGCTTGATGATCCTAAACAAAATGCCAGGATTAGTGTCCACATTTACTGTAAAAAAAGCGCCATATTTTATCGAATTTCTTAATTTCTCAATACAATACCTGTATAATGACTCCTGCTGGGTTTTTACCCCTGAGAAAAACAACAGGAGAACTAAGAGGACTGTAAAAGTAGTATAAGCAGGGGCAGGTCCCTCCCAATTCAGACCGGTTCTCCCTAACTACTAGTAGAGACCCTTTGGTGATGTCATGGTGACGTCACAGACCTGGTTTGATCGGTGCCAATCCATGGGGGCCGCCATCTTTTTTAAAAATAATTTTTTAACTTTTTCCCCTCAGCATGTGCAAAAGCCAAGTTTCAAGCACTGTGCATGCAGTTGCCATCTTATTTCTGGCTCCCCCCCATCCATATTTTTTTAAGTATTGTGCATATTTATATGCGCAGAGCGCCCACGCCTGGGCGGTACACAAGGAATTGAACCAGTAGTGAGGTAAGTTAGAGCCCACCTCTGGATATAAGGCAGATTTCACATCTTGGAAAGTCTACCGAGACTTATTCACTGAGGTAGTAAAATAAAAGCAAAGATTGGGGGGGGGGGATTAGGATTGTTTTTTAATAACTGTCCATACTAATAAAATACCACAAATTTGCTTGTTGCACAGAGTATGGTTAGTTTTAGTTTTGAGAAGGAAGACAGAAAGAGTAAATAAGAAAGGGAATGTTATTCAGTTTAAAACAGGTTGCCTCAGCTTGCTCTCCCACGAACCCTTGACTATGTAAATAGAGCGCTTGATTTTTAACTTAAATCTTGAAGTATTTCCAGTAACCAAAAGTCTTGTGGGAAAGGCTGGCGCCAGAGTAAATATTCCCATGCAATAGGTTAATGGTTTACATGCCATTAGATATCTCTGATAACTACAGAATTTGTATTTTGAGACTTCAGTTTTTTCAGAAAGATAAACAAAACAAAAAAAAGGAAAATATCATTGTGGGTCCAGTACAACAATCCTCCACAGGCTCTGGCTGCCAGCAATGAAATGATATTTGGACAATGATGAAAAACATAGTAGACATTCTCCTGTCCCATTCCTTTGCTTTTTCAAAAGGCAATTGGGCTTTGTTTTTCCTTGAAGATGTTTTGCTCCTCATCTGAGAAGTTTCTTCAGTTCTAACTGAATGGTGAAGAATGGAAGGATTTATATTCCTTGCAGTTATCTGGTTAGGGTTAGGGCACTCTTTCTGAGAGAAGAAGTGAAGAAACTGTTTGGATGAGAAGCAAAACATCTTCAAGGAAAAACGAAGACAAGTTGCCTTTTGAAAAAGCACCTTTTGGGGCAGCCATGACCTGAATGTCTGAGGATCTTCGTAGACATTTAAACATTCTTATGTCAGGCAAGTTGGAAACTCCATTCTTTTGATACTAGGGGCACATAAAAGCTGCTTTTCCTGTCACTGGAGACTGCCTTAGACTTGGTCAGTAGTGACCTTTTATCAGTGATGGGCTTGCCAAAAATTGTACTGCCATGCTGTGGGCATGGCTTATTTTGTGGGTGTGGCTTGATGGTCATGTGACCACATAGGAGTGATTTGCCAGCCATGTGACCAGGTGGGAGTGACCTGACAATCATGTAACCAGGGGGGTGGCTTAAAGGTCATATGACTGGGTAGGAGTGGCTTACCAACCAAGATAAGTATTCAAATAGGTGCTTGGACTCTTTTTCAGTGGATTAAGTCACATTATTTGAATACTCACAAAAAGGACAAATGATAGACAGCATTATTTGTTGAGGAGCACAGTAACATTTTAAGGTTTTGTACTGAACCCACAAAGTTCAGTATGATAATAGATTAGGCAAGTAGCTCAATTTTATTTAATTGATATAAAAGTTCAGTTCTAGATAATGATTAAAATAATTAAAGTGATTATGGTTAAAAACATACTATTTAATTATTTCCTATTTTAAAAGTAATTAAGGATCATGCTAAGGTACTAGGAGAAGGAAGGACAATAAAAAACTATTAAGTATTCAATAAATAGTGCATAAACTTGCTACCCCCATTGTGCCTCCCCCCGGGGGGGGGCAGCAGCCCATTACTACCTTTTATGCTTATATTTGGTCAGTAGTGACTTTTTATGATTTTACACAGCTTCTCTAGAGATGAAGGGATTAACCTTAGCACTTCTCATTGAGATGCTATCTAAGTCAGTGTTGTTCTAAGGTATTGGGAGGAGAGGCTAAATCCGCACAGGAGTTCACTTGAGGCTACGGGTACAATGGAATGCTCCACTTCCTACTATTTGGTGCTCAAACACAGTGAAGCAGTCAGTGAAGCAACCACTGTATTTTCTTTAACTGGTGTTTTTTTAAAAGTAAAATCCAAGGGTCATGAGAGATTATTCCCCCCCAGATGCCAAACTTACTACGAAACCACTATTCAGCATGCGCATATGCAAGCACACGCACCTTATGCAGCTCAAGAGGAGTCGGAGACATGATTTCTTGGATCTCATCCTTTATTGTCTTTATCTCCAAATTCTTGTCATTCTTAGTAGGGGTCACATTATTGTTGTCCTGCACTTCCCCTAAACTCTTGGGGTTGCTTTTCCTTGCCGGGCTCAGTCCTGACTGGTTCACAGAGTTCCTGGGCAATTTACCTCCATCGAGGCTCAGATTATGTACACTGCCAGCCATGATGGAAGCCTACAGGAGACAAAAGCAAACAAAGGAAAAACAATAGAATGGGATCAGCCATGGCAAGAACAATAGTAAAACATTCCAATCGAAGAATCTCTAAGACCGTCCCCCACCCACACAGAATATAAACTGATAGGAAACAGCAGTTCTTACTAGTTAGGATAATAAAATGTCTATAAAAAAATAAGCAAGCTCAGAAAGAACCAAGGACCCTTCATTTCAACCCTGGGCTACAAATATTCTCCTTTATTGGTATTGCAAGAAATAAGGGAATCTTCTGAATATCATGTTGATATGACAATGAAAACCTTCCGGACCGCAGATGTTAAATTCTCTGCCTTTTTCCAACAAATATCCAGAGCCCCGCTAAGGTAATCTCACATTTTTGCCAACACTTACATATCTCCTTCAAAAGAGGAGCAAAAATACATTGGCAAACAAAGCTATCCCAAAACATTGTAGGACACAATGATCAATATGCTTCAGATGTGTTTGCTACTGAATGGTAGTTTTCTGTCCAAGATTTGGCATGTATCCACACCACGGGCTTCTGCGGCTACGAGAAATGTCCATTGATAAACACAACCAGCAGAGTATTTGAAGACACACAGTGTTGAAGTGTTCCTAACAACAACAACAGAATTGGAAGGGACCTTGGAGGTCTTCTAGTCCAACCCCTTACTTAGGCAGGAAACCCTACATCACTTCAGACAAATGGTTATCCTACATCTTCTTGAAAACTTCCATTGTTGAAGCATTCCCAACTTCTGGAGGCAAGTTGTTCTACTGATTAATTGTTCCAACTGTCAGGAAATTTCTCCTTAGTTCTTGGGTTGCTTCTCTCCTTGTTTAGTTTCCACCCATTGCTTCTTGTCTTAACCTCAGGTGCTTTGGAGAAAGGTTTGACTCCTTCTTCTTTGTGGAAGCCCCTGAGATATTGGACGTCATGTTGCCCTGTGTGCAAAGTAGCTGTCTTTGCGCTTAAAAGGAATTTGATCATTCCAAACAAGTCATGAATCATCTTTTTAAGTTGAAAAAGGATAGCTAATCCAGATTTTGCCTGGGCAATGTTATGCCAGGCATACCAAGCTTGACTATCAACCAGTACTGGGTTCCTACCGGTGTGCTTTCCTGCATGAGATTTGGCATGCACAGAACTCAAATCTCATGCGGGCTCCTACACCTGCCAGTCACACAGACTGCACCAGTACTGATAGCAACAGTGAACCCTTGTTTGTTACCGACCTTATAAAAGGACATTTTGAATTTTGGGGAACATAGTTTATATTCTACAACCTATTTGACTTTCTTTATATCTGTGGCCCTTGATCTGTGGTCTGTAGACCACAGTCCATCTGTTGGTCTGATATGCAGCTTCCCCTGCAATCTGCTCCAATCAACCAGCTAGCAAGTACACATTGCTTAAATCTTGAGTTCTTCTCGCATTCACTGCTTATTAGTATAATTTTTTTTAAAGCCTAAGGAAAGAATCAAAGGAAAGTCATAGCAAACTATGTCACTATGAGGTAGTGCTTAGCACAGTTATTGCTTAGCAATAACAGAAAAAACCCCCAGTTAATTTAAGGTCAACAAGTAACAGGAAGTGGTTTAGATGAGCACACGTCTGAAAATAACCGAACGGCAAATTCAATTCGAAAAAGGAAACATGTACTCAGTGACAACGTTCATGAATAGTGTATGAAATGCTGAAGAGGGTAACAGCAGGGAGAATGGAGTCTTCAACTGAAGACTTTTGACCCAGGTTGTCTACCTGCTGCATACCATCTTCCTTGACTCTACAGCAAAGTCTGGCTGGTTTGGTTAGGGGATGGTAAATGTATGTTTCTGTGCCTGAGTGGGGATTGATTATTAAAAGTGCAGAAATAAACCAAATATTTTTGTTGCTTATTTCTTGGATCTTAGATCTAACTGTTGCCCCTTAAACTTTATGGCATTGGTCCTAGGTGCAACTGCCCTTGTATCTTGACGTAGAAAGAAAGAAAGTTTAGCACAGTCTCCTGGAATTCTCTCGCTATTCTGAGCTCCTTTGATGCCATGAGAATCTCCAGGACAACCCTTCACAATTTGCATTAAGAGATTTATCTCTATGGCAGCTTGCAGTCACTCTATGGGACATTTTTTCTACTCCTACACAGAGTCCTTGAGATGGTAACCTTAACATGAAGGGTAGGAAATTGCAGAGGATTGGACTAGATGATTTACAAGATCCCTTCCAACTTTGTTAAGTTCTATCAGTATCAGTGCTGGTGTCTACTGTTTTTGGTTTACATAAGCTTTTTTTTAATGTAGAGTTCTTTGTTCCTGTTACTTATCATGCTGGACTGTAGCTAGTCATTTGCAAAAAGGGATTCATTTGAAAACTGGTTCACTGAAGTGTTCAAGTGATAATAAATATAGCATTGTGAGCACTAAATATACAGGAAACTGACAATACAAGTAAATCCTCCGAGCTGTTACAAATGTTAAGTCCACCTTGAGTTAAATGTAACAGTGATCACACACAAGAAATATAAAACCCAAATGTATAAATAGGAAATGCCACGAAGCTCCCAAACTGCAATTTCATTAGGCTGGAGGGCATCTGGCCCCAATCTTCTGTGTTTATACTGTATGTCAAGTGGTGCAGAAAGTAAATCAATGAGCAAATCAACTCTTGGAGGGAGGGATGGTTTTCTTTTCTTTTTACAAAATTTAGTTTTAAAAAACTCTTAAAAATAAAAGGGATAGGAAGATGCACCCGTAGACAGCCACAAGGCACCCATAATCATTATTTCATTTGAGTGGAAACTAAACAAGGAGCGAAGTAACTTAGAACTAAGGAGAAATTTCGTGACAGTTAGAACAATTAACCAGTGGAACAGCTTGCCTCCAGAAGTTGTGAATGTGCCAACACTGAAAGATTTTAAGAAGATGTTGGATAACCATTTGTCTGAAGTAGTGCAGGGTTTCCTGCCTAAGCAGGGGTATGCATTTATGTATGTATTTATTTATTTATTTGACTTCTATACTAGAAAACCTCCAAGATTCCTTCCAATTCTGTTGTTGTTTTTGTTTTGTTTTTGTTGTTGTTGTTGTTGTTGTTGTTGTTGTTGTTGTTATTATTATTATTATTATTATTATTATTATTATTATTATTAATTATCATCTTTAAAAGGTCCCATGTTCCAGAAAGGTCCCATGATCTTCAAGCAAAAAAACCACTGGGAAGGAATGTGGGTTTAATTGGCTGATTCCTGCCTTTTCTGAACATCTATTTAGTGGTTCCACTTTAGCAGAAAGTGTGAGAAGGACTATTTTACTCTCAGAAACCAAGTGTACCCAGTAAGTTACTCAGGACCTTACTTTGAATAGAAACACGAAACTGTTTGGGTCACACTGCACAGAGTACAGGAAATCCTCGACATACACCAGAACTGAGTCCAACATGTCTGTTGCGAAGTGAGACAGTTGTTCAGTTAATTTAGCCCTATTTTTCAACCTTGCTGGCCATGGTTGTCAAGGGAATCACCGCAGTTCTTAAGTTAGCAACATGGTTAAGTGAATCGGGCTTCTGAATTGAGTTTGCTTATCAGAAGATCACAGAAGATGGTCACAAAACCCCAGGATACCGCAACCGTCATAAATCTGAGTCAATTGCCAAGCGTCTGAATTTTAATCACCTGACCATGGGGATTGCTGCAATAGCTATAAGTGGGGGAAATGGTCATAAGTCGCCTTTTTTCAGTGCCATAATAATTGTAATTGTAAACTTGTACTACCTGTAAAGATAGTACAAGTTTGTTGGCCCTGCCTTTTCTCTTTGCTCTCTACAACTTTGGCACTTTAAGCCTGGAGGACTCTCAGAAATTCCCCAGCCACCTTTATGGGAGTTGAAGTTCTTTAGTCTTAAAGTTGCCAAGGGTTACTGCTCTACATCAGTGGTCACCAACCTGCTCTACATCAGTGGTCAGCAACCAATGGTCCATGGACCACTGGTGATCCACGAAAATTTTTTGGTGTTGCACAGAAAAAATATTTGCATTTGTTATATTGCACTAAATACTATTTATATTTTTAAAAAATCATATTAGTGGTCTGTGGGATTTTAAATTATGAATTTAGTGGTCCCTGAGGTCCAAATGTTTGCAGACTCACTGCTCTACAGCACGGGTTAAGACATGCTCACCAGGGGCGGATTCTCATTTTTGCTGCTACTGGTGTGTTGCTCATGCAGCTTTGGGTGCCCTGCAGGCACACATGTGCATCCCAGTGTGTTTTTGCTTCTGTGCATGTGCAGGAAGCAAAATCTCACGAGGGGACAAGCATGTCAGAGATTTTGGCAATTTTTTTGCTTCCGCACATGCACAAAACCAAAAACTCGCCAAAATCTCACGCATGAGCCTGCCATTGTGAGATTTTGCTTCCTGAGCATGTACAGAATCAAAATTACACTGGGATACAGGACATCCGAAGCTGCGCACACAGGTTTTACTACCAATGCAGCGTCCTTGACTGTTCTGGTAGGAACCCGCTACTGACACTCACAACCACAAAGGGGAAAACGTGGTAGGCACAGCAGGGGTAGCAGTGCTAGGCATGCCCGCTTTCAAAGATTCATTACCTCAATCTCCCTCAAAAGTTCCGATTGGCCGCACGTTTCCAAGTCCTCCAACGCTTCTCCAAAAACGCGCCAAAAATTATCCTCATGTGGCACCTCAAGGCCATTTTGGCGGGTGGGATATCTGTTGTAACGTAGGAACCAAAGATTGTCAGCACTCTTCTGGAGCAGGATGGAAGCTTCAAGGCTACAGCAAGTGGCTCGCCAGTAAAAGCAGAGACTTGTCAGAGTCTTCATATACAAAAGCAAACAACATGAATTTTTTCAGGCAAGAAAAGAGTCCAAATACAGAACCTCCATGCATTTTTCACTAACTGGGCCAAAGTCCTTCAAAAGGGAGAATTAAACTCGAGTAGCACTGTCAAGTTCAAGAGGGTAAATTAAGAAGTGCCTGTAGGAAGATTGTAGGTTTAGGAAGACGTGGTTTGTGGTTTTATTTTTTATTTGGTGAAATAGAGAAGTAAAAGAAAAAAAAGAGATGCATGATGGGTAAACCAGGAGCCTCAGAGACTGTTAGTACAAAGGCGGATGGGACAGAATTCAGATCTGAGACACAGAACACCTGAGAAGAGAGAGAAAAACACAGAGGGTAACGGACATGGTGAGAAAATGGTAAATACATCAGGTCTCTAGGGGAGAATATCATGTAAGAAAAGATGTATATAAAATGATTTTTCTCTAGATTAGGCAAGGTAGTCCTCAACATACGTCCACAGCTGAGCCCCCAAATTTTGTCGCTAAGTGAGATGGTTGTTAAGCGAAATTTGCCCCATTTTACAACCCTCCCTCACCACAGTGAATCACTGAAGTTATTTAGGTAGTAACAGGGGTTTGGTTACAATTTACAATTGTGGTTAAGTGAATCTGGTTTCCCCATTGACTTTGCTTTTCAGAAGATCGCCAAAAGTCGATGATCCGTCGTAAAAGCGAGCCAGTTGCCAAATGTTTGAATTTTGATCACATGACAATGGCACAATGGTCATAAGTGTAAAAAACTTTTTTTCAGTGCCATTGTAACTTTCAACATCACTAAATGAACTGTTGTAAGTTGAGGACTATCTGTAATTAGCATGATTTCATACAGAAGGCTGAGCAAGGGCCTGTATGTAAAAACCACATAGGTTTCAATTCTTATGTTCATTTTTCAATATTTTTATTTCCAAGACTTTACGACTGAAAACTATGGGTGGGAAGTATACTCTGGTACAGCAGAAAGAGTTGTGCTTATTCTTATCCATCCCTCTTCAAAAATAAATAACTAAATAAATAAATAAAGATGGGCAAATCAGCAACCCCCAGTCTAATCATCTGATGTAACCTTTGCATGCGTATTCTCACAGGTGTTTTGGACTGCAGCTCCCAGAATTCCTAGCCATCATGCTCCATAGCCGGTTGGGGGAAATTTGGGAGTTGTAGTTAACAAAACCAGTTGACATCAGGTTGGAGGAGGCAGAATAAACAAACAAACAAACAAACAAACAAATAACACCTAACTAGGGCATTAGAATATAGAATAACCAAGAAAGGCTAAGAACTACCAAAGGCAAACAGTCCCGTGGTTAGGCTAAGAAATATCAAGTTACTCTGTTCTGCTGGGGACAAAGCCATTCCCAATACAGCTATAGAAATTCCCTTCAGTTACACGGTAATATACCAAAAGCAAACAAACTGGATCAGATTTAATTCTTGAGGGCTTGAAAATTAAGTGGCAGAGTATTTTCTTTGGGAAAGAAAGACGTTCTAGCCATCCCCATATGTATTGTAACGTTTTATTCTTACTCTCTCTACTGCCATTTCTTTTCAAGTAGAAAGAAACAAAGTGTCCTGCCCCAGCTAAGAATGTAGCAGAAAGAAAGAAAGAAAGAGAGAGAGAGGAGAGAGAGAGAAGCAGGAAGGAAAGAAGGAAGGAAGGAAAGAAAAAGAAAGAGAGAGAGAGTGAGAGGAGAGAGAGAGAGAAGCAGGAAGGAAAGAAGGAAGGAAGGAAAGAAAAAGAAAGAAAGAAAGAGAGAGAGAGGAGAGAGAGGAGCAGGAAGGAAAGAAGGAAGGAAGGAAAGAAAGAGAGAGAGAGAAAGAGAGAGAGAGAGAAGCAGGAAGGAAAGAAGGAAGGAAGGAAGGAAAAAGAAAGAAAGAGAGAGAGAGAGAAAGAAAGCGAGAGAGAGAGAGAAAGAGAGGAGAGAGAGAGAAGTAGGAAGGAAAGAAGGAAGGAAGGAAGGAAGAAAAGAAAAAGAAAGAAAGAAAGGTTTACATTTAGGAAAAATTGTGCCAAAGCAAGCAGAATCTTTTCTGCAACCCTAACATTAGATGAACTGGTGCCAGGAAAAGTAAGGAGTTTTGCTTTAGTCAGTTGTCAGAGAACCAGACAGCAAGCCCTGGCATTCTTCCTCCAAGAAGCCCCAGACCAGATTTAGGCAACACTTCTTAGTTTTGAAAGGGAAAAGAGGAATTACAAATGAACTAAAGTCATGAAATGGTTTTGGAAATCCATGCCGAGGGAATGATTATTGTTTTAATGGGTTCACACTACAAAAAACTGTGACACAAATAGACAGAATGTTGAACTGATACTTTTTTAAAAAAAAAATTATGCCACTGCCTTTTGTTGTTCTTTTAACAGCCTCATCTCAATCTCTTTCTCCCATCACCCTCCAATCTTAAATTACAGAGTTCTTTTGTCTCAGACTGCCTTTGTTTTCATGTCCATCCACCATGTTGGCATTTCAGGATTCCACCTCAAGGATTTGTGATCCAAACAATTTGAGGCCTTTTGGCTGAAGAACATTCTTAAACGGACTGTCCCTGAGATATCAAACAAAGCCGATTCTGTCTCCTTGGCAGCTTCAAGCAACTGAACCAAGAAAAGTTGAAAACTGAGGGGTGGGTTACTTCCAGTTCAGACCAGTTCGCCCAAACTGGTAGCGACCCGCTGATGATATCATGATGATGTCATCAACCCAGTTCAGTCGGTGCTCGTCCATGGGCACCACCATCTTTTTTTAAAAAAAAATTAAAAAAATATTTCTTCTGAGCATGCACAGAAGATGAGTTTCTGGCACTGTGTATGCAGTCGCCATCTTGTTTTTTGAGGGAAAGGGTTTCAAGATTTTTTGGCACTGCACATGTGTGTGCTTTTTTTACGCTTGCGTGCCCACACAGCATGGGAGGAAGCGAACCGGCAGTGAGGTAAGTTAGAACCCACCCTTGGTAAGCTGGACAAAAATAAAACTGGGTAAGATAGTTTAAACTCAATTCTAAAATTGTTATAAATAGGGAGCACTGCAGTTGACAAGGGTACAGGGACACTGCTTTGCACGTTTGGTTCTAAGTGTAATTACATTTTCCTTACACAAACAAACAAGCAGAAGATAGATAATTTTAGACATATAATCATGCAATCTGAATAATTTTCACAATCGGCCAAGGATGTCACAAAGTGTGGTCAGAAAAGCTAAGATGGAGGCCATGAAAATGTGAGCAATGCTCCATCCATTTTTTTCAGTGTGACACATACAACTCCCCCCCAAATAAAAAACAACAACAACACACACACACACAAAAATAACAGATGGAGTTTTAATCCCATTGTTGTGGCTGCCATCTTGACTTTTTCAACCATACCTGGCAGACACCCTTGAAGCTGGCCGTTAAAATCTTGATGTTCCAAGATCAGATGTAGAACACTGAATAACAAGAGTATCGTTATCCAAGCAGTAATCCAAAATGGAAACTGGAACATTGAAAGAAGGGCAAATGTTGACTTCAGAACATCAAGGATATTTTTATCCCACACAAACTGGAGTGAAGACAAGAGGGAGGTAAATGACAAAAGCAGCATTTGTCTCATTTGGATAAGTACTATTACACTGCATACACATATGAGGAAGAAAAATGGATTCTGAGGATGCTTCCACCTGCTGTTCCAGTTGCAATCTCCATTGTGTTTACAAAACACAAACACAAGCTTAGTTCTGTATAATGCAGGGGTCCTCAAACTTGGCAACTTTAAGACTTATGTTCTGGGAGTTGAAGTCCACCAGTCTTAAAGATGCCAAGTTTGAAGACCTCTGGTATAATACAGTGGTACCTCGACATATGAGTTTAATTCATTCCAGACCTGAGCTCGCAAGTCGATCAACTCGCATCTCGAACGAATGCCTTTAGACTTTGTTTTTCGCGCCGAGATAACCAGAAGCAAGGAGATTCTTGCACCACCTAGTGGAAGCTCGGCTCGTATCCCGAATTTGAGCTCGGGGGTCGAACAGAAATTTTGCTTGCGTCGCGGCTCGTAACTTGGAATACTCACATGTGGAGCAACTCGTATCTAGAGGTACTACTGTATATCCCATTTTAAGAGAACTAGAAGTAGTTCCAAACACTTTAAAGAAAAATTTACTGAACTGCACATAAAAATCCTTTGTAACTATTGATGGACACTGTTCTTTGGGCCAGCACAGATTAAATATGTCTTCCTCCTCGAATGGCATATTGTTGCAAATACACTGATTGGGGCCACAATCTATGTATTGAACACAATATGGGGGAAAAAGCTTCAAATTAAAAAAAATGACCCTCTATATGAATATAAGATTATCATCTTGTGGAAGTAGAAACATTCATATTGATAGAAATCTATGAATGTAGGAATGTGATGAAATTCTAATTGACATAAACTTCCTATTTGGGAGGCATTGTTCAGTTTCTTACAATAATCATTGACCTGCTTCACCCACAGAGATCACTAGACATCACCTTTGGGTGGGATGTGGGAGGGAAATGTCTTAGCACAACAGTGTACATTTGAAAAAAGCCAATCCAGTTGGTGTGCAATTGTATTAATAAAAACCTGTCAGTGCCCCAAAAAGCAAATGTCTTCAAAGGCATACAGTATATGGAGGTCCTTGAACGTAGAATGCAGTCATTCCCTTGGAAGCAAATTTCCATCATTTCACAAGAACTACTGGACTCCAAATCGTTAATTCCTTCTCCCTCAATTCATGCATTTCTGAAAACTCTGCAACCTGAAATGCACGGGCATTGCAAAGCACAAATATGAATGTTCGATTAAAGCAGGGATGTTTCATCCTCCTGTTGCAATTGCCATGTACACATCAGATGTACACATTGAGGTTTCCTATCAACCTTTAGCTCAGCAAAGCCGCTACTTTTAAATGCCTTACTAATCATTTGTGCTGACAGTGAGGATTAGAGTTTAAAGTAGAAGAGGCTCATTGAAAGCCTATTCTATTGCAACGAATCATTTCAATTACATTTAAACCAAGCATGCCTGAATGTTTGATTCTTGCAACAGATAACAATATGCATTCGTTTCTCCCACGTCCTTCCCCAAAAGAGCCGGACATACCTGCTCGGCTTCTCCCAGTCTTCCTCATTGAAACCTCCATGGGTAAAAGGGTAGCTCTTCCTGGGGTCTGCAGGAGGGGTGCTGCTTTTCTGCCTGCTGGATCTCCATTCATGGGGATGAAGCGCAATGCCAACAGCCTGAGGCAAGTAGGTACCTACTGGAATTGGGGAGGTGGGAAAGAAGAGGAAGGAGATTATTTGATTGCTACTACTGAGAAAGTTATACTGGATGAGACGTCCATTGGTGTGTTTTCATTTATGGAACTGCTTCTTGTCAGCAAAACTGGCAATGAAGGGTGAGATTGACCTGAACAGTACAAAAAGTTCCTCGTGTCTATTAGAGCACCCAATTTGCATTGAAAGATGTTGAAAGAAAATACAGGGCGTCCTGCATAAGCCACGCCCACAGTGTGGTAGTAAATGTTTTGGTAGCCCTTCACTGCCTTAGTGCATGTGTTGTCCATTTATTTGTCATGATATACAATTTCCCCCTGAAAAAGTTGTTTAAGGCTGTAAAGTTGTTGAAAGAGGGTTTTGTGGAGATGAGATTTAAAAGAAAAGTCAAGATGGTCACCCTAATTATGCAATCAAAGCTCCTTTGCTCATGTCCACCAGGGTTTCAAGGCCACAAAATATGCTTTATATTCTTTTCCAGCAGTATTTCCAGAAAAATAATTCTGTGAAGTAGGATAGTCAAATGCCTAGTGGGTTTCTCTCAGGGGTTTCTATCAGAGGCAATATCCTTCCCCACTCCTGGGGGAAGGATATTGCAAAATCTCCATTCCCCTCCCTACTCTGGGGCCAGACAGAGGTGTTATTTGCTGGTTCTCTGAACTAGCCAAAAGTTTATATTTATATATTTATTTATTCGATTTTCAGGGCGGCTTACAACATGTTAGCAATAGCACTTTTTTTTAACAGAGCCAGCATATTGCCCCCACAATCCAGGTCCTCATTTTACCCACCTTGGAAGGCTGAGTCAACCTTGAGCCGGTGATGAGATTTGAACCGCTGACCTTCAGATGTACAAGTCAGCTTCAGTGGCCTGCAGTACAGCACTTTACCTGCTGCGCCACCCTGGCTCATCAAAAGTTCTGCTATTGGTTCTCCAGAACCTCTCAGAACCTTCTGAATTTCTATGGTTTGGAACGAGCTTCTGACTTTCAGTTTTGGATCATTATATCCCATGTCCTAACCACATCACCCTGATCATTTTTCTTTGGCAACTGGCTTGAAATGTGGAGGAACGCCATCCACAGCATTCCCAATACTTAGGATAGGGAGACTGCCAAAACAATTTGTTCATTCCCTATGCAAACATCTGTAAACAAAGTGTATATCTGAGTAAAATGAATCATAGCATCCATGAAAGCAAGATTCTTGTTTAGAATGTATGGAAAGGAATAATAAAAAGGCCCATATTGAATTTAATTGTGATTTACATGCCTCAGCACTACGTCCCCAAATGCAATAGTCAATGAAGAATTTTATATTCTAAAATTGTTCTGACCTGGTCAAATAGGGGGGGGGGGGGAGAAAGAGAACATTTCTTATCTTCTTGTCAAAAAAAGAGAAAAAAGAATAGGTCAATTGCAGGATGTATTGTGTTGTGTATTCATCATGCCTAGCATTAATATATGTTTAGGTATGTATAACACACATCTCTCATTTTTATCATTCCCCGATCCTTCATAATTCCCTTCTACCATGATATTGTCACGCTAGCTGGAAATTATGAGAATTGTAGCACAATGAAGTTGGAGAGGGCCAGGTACAGAAGGCTAACCTTTGAAGACATTCTAGCAAATGTATTACTTGTACATTTGCAAAGTAAATATTATCCTTCATTGAGTAACTTATTGAAATATATCCCATTGGCCAAGGCCATAGCAGAGAGTGTTCTATGAGACCAGCACAGGTTGTCACTGTTGTACAAACCCTATAAACTTAATATACTTATTTCCAATATTACTGGGCCAAATGGTCACTACCTGTTGGAAATACAGGGAACTAATGTTTGTTTGGTATTTTGATTATCTTTCTTTTAAGGTTTTGAGAGACTTTACTTCATAATAGTGTCAATGGTAAGTACAGAAGGGATATAGTCAGTCTAGACCAGGGGTCAGCAACCGTAAACACTCAAAGAGCCATTTGGGCCCATTTCCCATAGAAAAGAAAACACCGGGAGCCACAAAACCCTTTTGACATCTAAAATGAAGATAATACTGCATATATCATCTTTTACCTTTATGCTATATATATAAAAAACTATAGTGTGTTGAATTTTTGAAATCAATGACCCGCTACAGAGAAAACAAATTTTATTTCTGTACGCAACAAAAACATTTTGAACTCTGAAAAAAATAAAGGTGGGTCGAAAAGTTCAATAAATCACGTATCCATTTTGAGCAACAGAGCCGCAGCGGAGAGGTGAAAGAGCCACATGTGGCTCCAGAGCCGTAGGTTGCAGACCCCTTGTCTAGTCGAACAGACACATTGTTTTTTGAAAGATCCTCAAAAATCCATAAAATAGTTGTAGGATACAAACATCAGAAATGAATTACAATGAAGGCAGTTGTGGGCTGTGCTGGTTCGGACTGGTTTGGGCAAACCAGTAGTTCTGACCAGCAGCTGGGCCCACTTACCCAGCCTGGTGCTATCCTGTCCTATACAATGGCCATTTTTTCGATGGTGCACACTCACATTTTCAATTCATTCATTCATTCATTCATTCATTCATTCATTCATTCATTCATTCATTGCATTTATATGCCACTCACTCCAAACGGACTCTGAGCGGCTAACAACAGGTATAAATACAATATAAGTAAAAATCCAATTTAAAAAATCCCTAAAATCACATGTATTATAAAACCATACTAGCAACAATCGGTCTTAATTCCAGGCCTGCCAGAAAAGCCAGGTTTTAACAGTTTTCTGGAAAACCGGTAGGGAGGAGATAATGCGAATCTCTGGGGGCAGTTGATTCCATAGGGTTGGAGCAGCCACAGTGAAGGCTCTTCCCCGAGGTCCCACCAACCGACATTGTTTGGTGGACGAAGGCCTGGAGAAGGCCGACTCTGTGAGCCTTAACTGTCCACAATGAGGTATAAGGGAGGGGCGGTCCTGTAAATCAGGGGTCCCCAAACTTATTACACAGGGGGCCAGTTCACTGTCCCTCGGACTGTTGGAGGGCCGGACTATTAAAAAAAACTATGAACAAATTCCTGCACATACCTTGTTTTAAAGTAAAAAACAAAATAGGAATGTACTATTTAGAGGGGGGAGAAGGTTTGAAATTCATATGCTTATGTTTTGTTTTTAATTTTCTTTTGTTGACATCTGATTGGCTATACAAGGTTTTCTTGACTTATGAAAAATGTATAAAGAAAGAAGGAAGCACATTGGCATAATGGTTAATAAGTTAGAAATATAATTGGTGTTGCACTTTTTGACGGAAAAGGAGGAAATTTAATTAAATTTAATTTAATTTAATTAAAAGAAAATGAATGTAACTGGATGACAAAATTAGAAAAAAAACCTTTTGCAACTTTTTTGATGATTGATATTAGTTACTAACAAAATACTGCATTTTATTCATAGAAAATTAGATGGTACACTGTGTTGTTTGAATGTATGTTGAGAGAAAAAATTTAAAAAATTACCCCCCCCAAAACAGTCCTTCCTTCCTCTGTCCCTCCATTCATTTCATTCTTCCTCCCTTCCTTCCTCCCTCCCTCCCTCCATTTCTCCTTCCTTCCTTCCCTCCTTCATTCCTCTCCACTTCTCCTTCCCTCCCTCTCTTTCCCTTTTCTTTCTTTTTCTCACTCTTTTCCCTGTGCTCTTGTCACTCACTACCGGGCCGGATAAATGGCCTCAGTGGGCCGCATGTGGCCCGCGGGCCATAGTTTGGGGACCGCTGCTGTAAATAGTCTGGCCCTGAGCTATTTAGGGCTTTAAAGGTTCTGAGTGAACTGGTTGTTACAGTATGTGACACCCACCTCTGTATAAAGGGTGCATATTGACACACAAAGGAACAGGAAGTTTAACTTATTTATTTATTTATTGGATTTATATGCCGCCCCTCTCCGTGTTCAACTTACCTTGACTTCCATAGCCTGTGTCAATAACCGAACCATCCCAGGATTCCATAGCACTATCCACACTAGGGATCGTGGCGGAATACACCTCGGAGAGCTTGCTAGTTTTCTGAGAATCAGTCATATCATCCTCTAGGTCACTAACCTCAGTCATACTCCCAGATTTTTGAGGAAAAGTCCCTGGAATCCAAAGAAAGATGCACATGGAGGAACAAAACGTTAGTGATATTCCACAGTTTGGTGTCTTTTATACAGTATGCTATTATGACAACAAACTAATGTGCTTAAGTTTCACAGGATGTGGGCCTAATGCTACATCTAACAGATGACACTGGATGTTTCAACATTACATTAAAGTCAAAGAGCTTTCCCTTTTTTAAAGAAATAATGTGGCCTCAACCTGTGTGCCATAATTGATAAGAAATGCACAAACAGCACTTGAAGTGAAGTGTTAATACCACTTTATAATGCATTGGTAAGGCCACAAACGGAATATTGCATTCAGTTTTGGTTGCCACGATGTAGAAAAGATGTGGAGACTCTGGAAACAATGCAGAAAAGAGCAAAAGATGATTAGGGGACTGGAGGCTAAAACATATGAAGAATGGTTGCAAGAAGTGGGCATGCCTAGTTTAATGAAAAGAAGGACCAGGGGAGGCATGATAGCTGTGTTCCAATATCTCAGGGCTTGCCACAAAAAAGAAGGAGTCAGGCTATTCTCCAAAGCACCTGAGGGTAGAACAAGAAGCAATGGGTGGAAACTAATCAAAGAGAGAAGCAACATAGAACTAAATTTCCTGACAGTTACAACAATTAATCAGTGGGACAGCTTGCCTCCAGATGTGAATGCTCCAACACTGGAAGTTTTTAAGATGTTGGATAACCATCTGTCTGAAGTAGTGTAGGGTTTCCTGCCTAAGCAGGGGGTTGGACTAGAAGACCTCAAAAGTCCCTTCCAACTCTGTTATTCTAAATTTACTTTTTTCCAGTTAAAAAATTGCAGATGTCTACTGCCAATATGACTGTACATTTCCTTGCAATTGAGTGAAATCAACTAGAAACTTATTTCTAGGTAAATGATTTTTGCATTTGATGATGGCATTTCTGAACATCATCTGGACAATTTGTTTTTAACCTTAGAATCTTTTCTAGGCAAAAAAGACAAATATAAATTTGTTATGAGGATGGATGAAGTTGCATATGATAACTCTGTTGAAATGGCACTGAAAATTCCAATTTGGGATACTTCTGAAATTGCACGAGAACCTCTGACTTTTAAGAGGTGCTGTCTGAGAGTTTTTAATAGGTGAAATGGAATTCTATAAATTTCAGCAAGACTTTGTGTTATCCATGTCTGCAAATGGGATTCTGAAGGGCTGTCCACCAATGCTCTAGAGATACAGAGTTTTCGATTTGATGCCTATTAAGGGCAGATACAAAGACCAGAAGCCACATGTTTTTTAAAAAATTTCTTTTCTCCTTTTTTTGATTCCTTCCTTATCTATTCACTATTTGACTTTATTTCTTTTGTGAAATTTGTATTCTTGTCTTTTTTTAAAAAACCTCATTTATAAAAACTATGAGAAAGAGAGAGAGGGAGGGAGGGAGGGAGGGAGGGAGAGAGACTGTGCATGTCCCAGTCTGATGTAGTTGTTAAGGGAGAATGAGTTCCAGTCATGTCTTAGGCACAAAGCTAGCAGGGTGAGCTTGGGCCAATCAGTGCCTCTCAGCACTAGAAAGACTGCAATGGTGAACTGATTGCCAACTAACACAAAGTCTGACATGCAATACTTGAGCATCAGATTCAACAGGGAAGGAGGCCTGATCCTGATTTTTTTTCTACAACTCAGTTCTCCGCAACTTTTATAATGCTGGATCAAAGTTACAGGAAATTGGCTGAGATGGGCGGCTATAGAAAGGGAATGAATAAATAAATTCAATACAAAAAAACTTGTGAGAGGAAAACATTGCATTACACTTTCTTTTAAAGTGTAAAGTGTGAAATACAGAGGAAAAAAAACTTTTTCTCTGCAACCTTAAGAAAAAGGCATGCAGGTAGTCTGCAATGTATGACAACAATTTCTGTTGCTAAGTGAGACATTTGTTAAGTGATTCCCACCCCCATTTTACAACTGTCGCTTGCCACAGTTGTTAAGTGAATCACCGCACTTGTTAAATTAATAACTTGGTTGTTAAATGAATCAGAATTTCCCATTGAAAAAAGGTGGTCACGTGAACCTGGGAGGCTGTAATCATCATAAATATGAGCCAGTAGCCAAGCATCTGAATTTTGATCACATAACCATGGGGATGCTTTAATAGAAACATAGAAACATAGAAGACTGACGGCAGAAAAAGACCTCATGGTCCATCTAGTCTGCCCTTATACTATTTCCTGTATTTCATCTTACAATGGATATATGTTTATCCCAGGCATGTTTAAATTCAGTTACTGTGGATTTACCAACCACGTCTGCTGGAAGTTTGTTCCAAGGATCTACTACTCTTTCAGTAAAATAATATTTTCTCATGTTGCTTTTGATCTTTAATGATTTTAAGTGTGAAAAATGGTCATTACTTTTTTCCCAGTGTTGTTGTAAATTTGAATGATCACTAAACAAACTGTCATAAGTCCAGGACTATCAGTAATTCAGAGTAATTTTGATTTAAATTAATTAATTTTTTTTTAAAAAAATTAAAAACTTACTTTCGGTTTGCTTTTTGATCTTTAGCGTTACTGTCTCTCCAGCCATTTGGAGTAGATGAATGGCTTCGCTGAGGGGCTTCCCTTTAAGGCTGACACTGTTAATAGCTAATATCCGATCTCCTATGTGGATAGCTCCAGTTCTAAGGAAGAAGTAAAGGAAACTTCAGTGGTGATGCATGGCAGCAAATTTCATTAAAAAATCCATCCATCTACCGTGACTTATAAGACAGAGAATACTATGGACATCAGAAGAAAAAAATATGAAAATAAAATCCATAATGATGCATAGATTTCCAGCCGTTAATCATTCATCTCTCCTATGATTTATACTGAGAAGAGAAATTATACTATGTACGCCTTCTTACAATTTGCATTAATAAAACAATAACCAAGAAATAACCCAACAATTTCGTATCAGAACACGGAGATGATAAATGATTATGATGATGATCATTATTATTATTTTGCCATACCTTAGGAAAGAGCCTAGAAGTAGTGATAGGCGAACCCAACGGTGTTCGGGTTTGGCAAACGGGGAATCTCTCCCACGAAGAGATTCCGGGGGCGTACCTTTGACGTCACCGGCAGGTTGCTAAGGACGCCAAGGTGATCACTTCCTGGATTCCATGGAATCCAGGAAGTGATGACCTTGGCGTCCTTAGCAACCTGCCGGTGACGTCAACGCTCCGAATGCCGAACACGACCCTGAATTTTGCCCGAAATTTGAAAAAAATTTGTGTTCGTGTTCGGCATACTGAACACCACAAAATTCGGTACGGACCCGAATTGTGCGGGTTCAGTTTGCCTATCACTACCTAGAAGTGGATGAAATGTCAAGTTCGCATAATAGTTTGGGCATTTTTTATTTTATAAATGGCTTCAAACTTAGTTCTATTAATGCCGGTCCGTGGATGCTGCCATCTTTTATTTTTTGAATTTTTTTGGTGGGGGGGGTTTGGTACTGTGCATGTGTCACCATGTTGTTTTCAACACTTCTTTTTGCTATTTGTTTGCTTGTTTTTCAGCACTTCTTGTTTACTCAAGACAGCTGGCATTTCACTGGCTTACTGCCTTTTCCTCTCCAACTTCTGTTAGCATAGAGAAGGAAGAGGCAGACGTGACCCTTTCCCTCCCCCTTTCCTCTGTCCTGCCGCTGTGAGGGCTTTGCAGCGTGGAAGTTTCTTCTGCATGGACACGGTGGGAGACCAAGCTGTTGACGTGACCACCTCATCCCGGCCTCATTCCCTTTGTCAGTTAGGAAACTGGGTTCAGTGCGAACCGGTCACTGCTCAGCCCAATGCCAGCCTCCCCTTGTCTGCCATTTAATTCGCCTGTTCTGGGGGTCAGGCATCCTAGCTATGGTTGGTTCAGATCTTGGTGGGTAAAGAATCTGTGGGCAAAGCAAGCCCCTCAATGATGGCCAGGGAGGAGCAGCTGCCCAGGAGAACCTGGCCACCCTCCCTCACTCTTTGGCTATCGCATGGTCAGGCTTGCCAGAGGATTAGACACCCCAAAATGTGCCTGTGTCGCCGGGTTGATCTTACACTCCACAGGGCACTGGAAGCCGGAATACCACCACAATCTGAGCTCACTTTGAAGTAGGTTGCAAACAAGGTGCAAAAAAGTTCTCAAAGAGATTGAAGTGGGCATGGCATACCTAGAGCTGCCACTTCTTTCCAATGGCTGAGGATGGAAGAAGTTCCTCTTCCATCCTCAGCTGTTGTGAATAAGTGGCGGCTTTGGCTGCTGCCAGGCCTAGTTCATTCTCCTGGCCCTCTCCTTCCCTTGCTTGGCTGCTGCCACCAGAGTGCTGCCAGGGCAAGTGCGAGGTGTATGTGGTGTGGGGGAGCATGGGCCGTTTGGCGCTGAGGTAAAAGCAGCCATAGCGGAGGGGAAAGTGAGGATTAGCAAAACAGAAATTTTCATCGGTTCTTTGGGCATGGTTAGGTGGAGATGGCATATGACTGAGTGGGTGGGGGCATGAGTAATGGGAAGTTGGCCATGCCCACTCAATCACATGACCATTAAACCACACCCACAAAATAAGCCACACCCTTGGTACCAGTAGTAAAAAAAAATAGAACCTACCTCTTTAGAGGATAAGGAAGATTGGAGATACGCAAGATATCCATTGTCTAGACCAGGGATAGGCAAAGTTGGCTCTTCTGTTACTTCAACTCCCAGAATTCCTGAGCTAGCATGATTGGCTTGGGAATTCTGGGAGTTGAAGTCCACAAGTCATAGAAGAGCCAACTTTGCCTATCCCTGATCTAGGCAACTGAAAATGGGTGTGTGTGGTGTGGAACAGGGACCTATTTGAAGTTTGCAGCATTCAGATCATACTCAGAAATGACTCAGGAAATCACCACCCTATTTCACTGGAATATAAGGGAAGGAGGTACATCACATCCAGACTTGCAAAATTCTGTTATTATAGCTAAACTCAATAAAGTACAATTATGATTGTATGCGGATTTCATTTTCTACTAGGGCTGACGATGACCTTGGAGAAGCCATCCAGAAACCATTAAGACAACAATAGGTGCAGCATTACTATATGTGTAGAACCTAGAGAGGCAAAACAATACTCTAAAAAGCTCTGGCTGGTGCCTTCTGATTCCTGTGATATTAAAGGAAGGGAAGGGAAAACACAGGCAGGCTTGTAAACAACTGTTATGATACCTCTTATCAATAAAGTGTTCTAGTTTTCCTCTGGAATCAGGTTTTTTTGATCTGGCAGTGTTTCTCAACCTGAAGGGTGGAAGTTGAAGACCACCACTCTTAAAGTTGTTCAGGTTGAGAAACACTTTATGGAACAGGTTGAACAGTGATTAATTCTTACAATATAGATTCCACTAGCTTCTAGAGAGCTTCTAATGAATAGCAGCAAGAGGGGAAAAAAATTCCTTTCCACTTGCCTTTAGATGTGCTTTCAGTCAAAAATGGGGGAAAATATAATAATAGTGTTTTTTAGGTATATTGCATCAATTCCCCCCCCCCCACAAGGATCTTTCCTCCTATATTTATGAAACACAAATGATTTGTTGTGGTTCGCTCGCATCCTGCACAATTAATCATAGACCTCTGAGACACAGAGACAGTGGAGGCACCTGAGACTGACAGCAAAGAAGACGTGGTGTCAGAGTCTGAAGAACAACCGGGGCCTTCTGCACTTCCAGAAATGAGTGACTCAGAAGAGGAGGAGCCTTTGCTTGATGCTAGGGCATGCAGGGCAGCTAGCAGGCGTAACTGGCTCTACAGGAGGAGATTTACTCATGACTAGCTGTGCTGACTATTGGGCCACACCTTCAGGGTATTTAAGATGGTGTAAAATGTTGCTTCTATGCAGAGAACAACACAAGTTTTATTCTAGCATTTAGTTCCCAGTTCTTTTGGCTTGTGTTTTAAAATGACACATTCTTGGCTTGTGGAGGAGCTCCAGACTTTCAGCTAACTTCTATACATCTCTGCTTCTGACTATTATTTCAGCTGGGTAATTATTGCCATGCTTATCTCCTTCTGGGACTCTAGCCAGTTGATAAGACTCTATAAGCATTTCAGCTAAGCCATTTAAAGACTTTAGTTTCATTTTGAAAAGACTTTACCTGTAAATATTCCTTGTAAATAGTAAATCCGTTATTATTTAAACCCTGTGATCTACATCTGATTCCCGGGGGGTTCAGTGCTGGAACAGAACAGGACTTTAGGTATATAAACTGACCTAAGACTGTAATAAAATGTCTTTATTGGCTTAAGTCTTTCTTCCTGCATTGTCTTTTATGGCTAATGATTTTTACTGACAGCATGTACAAACAAAAGAACACCATTTCATTTTCTGCTATAGAAAACAAAAGCTTTGTACCCTGACATGCAATTAATATTCCAAATCCTGTCTGTGGACAAATTTGTATTATATTCTGGCAGTTTAAAAGGTTTGGAGTGGATTCTTGAGGAGAGGGGAGTTAGTACAATACAGTACTGTACTGTATATTAATTTCATAACATAAAAGTCATGGAATCAATCATAAACCAATCCATTACCCTCCACCTAGAAACTAACAACCTACTTTCAAACAAACAATTTGGTTTCAGAAAAAAATTATCCTGCAATCTATAACTACTGCACTGCAAAAACATATGGATCTCAAAACATGACCTGGGCAGAACAATAGATACAATTTATATAGCTTTCTGCATAGCCTTTGATTCAGTCATTCATGATAAACTACTTCTGAAACTGAAATCCTCAGCATCTCTGGACCCCTACATGGATAACTGCATTCCTGTCAAACAGACAACAATTGGTAAAAATAGGGAGCGCCCTATCTAATCCTGTTCCTGTTAACAGCGGTGTAGACAAGCATACTAGGACCAACACTCTTTATACTGTATATAAATGACCTTTGCAATCACATTACAAGCAACTGTGCTCTTTTCCCCGATGATGTAAAACTCTTGAACACCAACAACAACACTGTTACTCCGAAACAAACAAATGCTCTCTCCTACACATTGGCAAAAAGAATCAGAACACCAAATACAAGCTGAATAGACAAGATCTTGCAGACGACCCTCACTCTGTCAAAGATCTTGGAATACTCATATCAAATGACCTAAGTGACAAAGCCTACTGCAACAACATCACCAAAAGAGCTTCAAAAGTTGTTAACCTAATGTTAAGTAGCTTCTTCTCCGGCAATATCACACTACTAACCAGAGCATACAAAACATTTGCCAGACCAATCCTTGAATACAGCTCATCTACCTGGAACCCACACCACATATCGTTCATAAACACATAAGAAAATGCCCACAGATACTTTATTAGAAGAGCTCTCCACTCCTCTACTCACAACAGAATACCTTATGCAACCAAACGTGAAATCCTGGGCTTAGAAACTTTAAAACGTGGTTGCCTTCAGCACGATCTAAGCATAGCTCATGAAATTACCTGCTACAATGTCCAACCTTTCAGCTGGCTTTCAGATTCAACCACAGCAATACATGAGCACACAACAAATACAAACTCAAAGTGAACCACTCCAAACTTGACTGTAGAAAATACGAGTTTAGCAACAGAGTAGTTAATGCCTGGAACTCACTACTTGGCTCTGTGGTTTCATCACCAAACTCCAAAAACTTTACCCTTAGACTATCCACTCACCCGAATCCTAAGAGGTCAGTCAGAGGCAGGCATAAGTGCACCAGCTTGCCTACCGTCCCTGTCCGATTGTTCCCTCTTATCAGTACCCATCTTATGTATATAAACAATGTTATATCTAAGTACAGTGGTACCTCTACTTATGAACTTAATTCATTCCGTGATCAGGTTCTTAAGTAGAAAAGTTTGTGAGAAGAAGCGATTTTTCCCATAGGAATCAATGTAAAAGCAAATAATGCGTGCGATTGGGGAAACCGTAGGGATGGTAGAGGCCCTGTTTCCTTCCAGGAGATTCCTAGAGAGGCCCCACAGAGGCTTCTCCCTGCTTTTTCTGGCCCTGTTTCCTCCCAGGAGATTCATAGAGAGGCCCCATGGAGCTTTCTTCCTGCCTTTTCTGGTTACAGTTTTGGAGGCTCGGGTTTGTAAGTAGAAAATGGTTCTTGGGAAGAGGCAAAAAAATATTGAACACCCGGTTCTTATCTAGAAAATATTTACAAATATATATTACAAATACATACTTGACAAAATAAAGAAAATAAAGAAAATAAATAAACTAACCAAGAGAGGTCACTGTGGCTCAATCAAACAGCAAAACTGAGATATTCAATAGAGCAATGTATATTCATAAAGCTTTTATTTTACCCATGCTAGGCGGTGGACTTAGTGTAAAGCTCAAGTAGTCGTAAGACTTTGAAGGGAAATTAAAATTTGGATGCCTTCTGTACTACTTTCTTGGCTCCAATGCCAAAGAAATCCAGGTTGTAGGATGACATATACAGGAGGAGTGGAGCCCGTGGGAATATTGCAATAGCTGCATTGTTAATGGGCCACCATAAGATGGCACTGTTGGCTCAGAAAGATAACAGAAGCAAATCAAAAATTAACTTGCCTTTGGAATCATCAGGTCCTTAACAAAGTCAAAAAGACAATTCAGCCTTTACAAACCATGAACAATGATCAGCATTTATTAGCATTGTAGTGTCTTAGGAATTCTGGTCATTAGCCATGTTAATGGGAATATTTCCTTATTCTTCCACTAATCAGTTTCTTATCTCATTTTTGTTAGGCAGAGACAAATAACTCAGAGTAAGTCCCCCCCCCCATCCCAGCTTCTACATGAGAATACATGTATGCTGAGAGTATGTTATAGGGGGGAAATATGGTAGATGTGTGCCCAAGGGACATCTGTACCTTGGAGCAGTGTTTCCTTTAGTTCAGGTTGTGCAGCCTGTTGAGAACTGGGTGGTGCAAGTCATGGGCAGGTGTGTGAGTGAATGAAGCTTAGTTTGTGTCGACATGCATACAAAAGTATCCTCTCTCTGCCCCCCCCACCGGTACCGCTGCTGGCCCATGTAGCTGGAAAAGTTGGGGACTGCTGCTCTAGTCTCTCTCTCTCACACACACACACACTCTCACTATCTTCCTTCCTTCCTTCCTTCCTTCCTTCCTTCCTTCCTTCCTTCCTTCCCTTTCTTTCTTTCTTTCTTTTTCAAGGGTGTCAAAGTCAATCCTGTAGATTTGCTTACATCTGACTTTACTCTGGAAACAGTGAAGGACTGGCCTGCAATGGCTCTGCTAGGTGGCCCTAGACGAGTGGCATCATGCTGGCCACGTCCACCCTGGCCACGCCCACCCTGGCCATGCCCCCAAAGTCAAACACAACCCTGATGCAGCCCTCAATGAAATTATGTTTGACACCCCTGCTCTCTATCTGCCTGCCTGCCTGCCTGCCTGCCTGCCTGCCTGCCTGCCTGCCTTTCTCTCTATCTATCTATCTATCTATCTATCTATCTATCTATCTATCTATCTATCTATCTATCTATCTATCTATCTATCTATCTTTCTATCTATCTTTCTATCTTTCTATCTATCTATCTATCTATCTATCTATCTATCTATCTATCTATCTATCTATCTATCTATCTATCCATCTATGATAATATTTTTCAACTTCTCATCTTCCTCACAAAGGAAGGACTCTTGATGGTATCTTGATGATAAGCCACCTCTAGGCAGTAACAGCTGGGCCAAGAATGTGTTCCATCCCACATTTGTTTTTGCAAACTCAGAACTCAATTAACCATGACTGCTGAAAATCAGAGTGAGCTTTCCTCTTCCATGGAGGGAGGAAATATATGAACATTGCAATGTTATCCTTACAACAATCTTAACATTGTATTGTAAACTCAGACCTGGAATACTACCATCATATTCCCCCCTTCCCCCCCAAAAAACCGCCCAGAAATCTGATTTCCCTATACTTTGAATCACATACACCCCAAACCCCCTTATGTTATTTTGCAAATCTGAAACATGGGTATGACTTAGGTGGCCACATTAAAAAGCTATGTGGTCCCTAGGAGTTGAAAATGATTTTGATGGTACATGACTAATCAATCAATCAATCAATCAATTATGTGAGGGTGCCTGGAAACAATTTCTTAGGGTTTTGTATTGTTTTTAGAATGACAGTGTCGATGTTCCAAGTCCCAAGGTATAAAGATAGGCTCAAGTCTAAGATCCACTGAGTTCAGTTTGGCTCTAATCCTGAGCACCAGTGCTAAGTCCTTGCTTTACGACCATGCCAGCTGCTGCTTCAGTCTGATTGGTTGTGGTGAAGGTAGCAGGAAAACAGGAAACCGAAGACTTTCTATTGGCTCAGGACTTGACAGCTCCACTATAAAAGGGAGCTGTCAAGCCTCAGTGCTCTGTTACTGCCTCAGCTGTTTGGTTCTGTAATAAAGTTCCTGTTCCTGTTCTCCTGTCTGTGCCTCCCTTCTTGTCAGTTGCCTGCCTATTCAACAACTCGAACAAATAACAGGTAATCCAAGTCTTTGAATGTTAAACAACAACAACAACAACAACAACAGCATTTTCTTCTTTGGTAAAGTTTCTCATATCGGTTTGAATATTATATTTTTCTTT
Source organism: Erythrolamprus reginae (assembly GCF_031021105.1). Lineage (NCBI taxonomy): Eukaryota > Metazoa > Chordata > Lepidosauria > Squamata > Dipsadidae > Erythrolamprus > Erythrolamprus reginae. Next base: position 73,037,900 of record NC_091951.1, on the reverse strand, counting down.
TATGTACGCTGAGAGCATATGCACCAAGACAAATTCCTTTTGTGTCCAATCACACTTGGCCAATACAATTCTATTCTATTCTATTAATCTGACCTTTAATTATTTTTATGATATATTTAGGATTACAAAGTACAGTGATACCTCTACCTAAGAATGCCTCTACTTACAAACTTTTCTAGATGAGAACTGGGTGTTCAAGATTGTTTTGCCTCTTCTCAAGAACCATTTTCCACTTACAAACCCGAGCCTCCAAAACTGTAACTGGAAAAGGCAGGGAGAAGCCTCCATGGGGCCTCTCTAGGAATCTCCATTGATATGGGTATTGTTTTGAGGTTCTTGGAAAATCCTTGGTCAAGTCACATAATTGTCAAGCCACTCCCACCTGGTCACATGGCTGGCAAGCCACTTCTACCCGGTCACATAACCATCAAGCCACACCCACAGTGTGGTAGTAAAAATTTTGGTTGCCCTTCACTGCATGATAGGCTCAGGAATTCTGGGAGGTGAAGTCCACAAGTCATAGAAAGAGCCAACTTTGCCTACCCCTGGTCTAGGGTCTCCTGCTTCAGCAGGGGGGTTGGACTATAAAGACCTCCAAGATCCCTTCCAACTCTGTTAAGATTCCTTCTTGGAAGCTGATGCCCACAGTGACACTCCAGGTCTCTGACTCTAAGGTCCAAATTGCAACTCACCTTTCTGCCAGCCCTCGTTTTGTCAAGCCTGAAATGACAATGGGGTCAAAAGGTTCTTCTGTGCCTGATATAGTGATTCCCAGGGGCCCACCGTATCTCTTCAATTCAACTGTGTAGATGATAGCCCCAGTGGTTTCTTGCTCATCTGTTAAAAGGAACAAAGAAGCTGAATACAGTGGTCCCTTGACTTTCGTGGATCCGACTTTCATGGAAAGCCTATACCACGGGTTTTCCCAAAAAAAATAATAAACAAATTTTTTGAAAACTCGTGGTATACCCATGGTATTTTTTTTATTTTTATAATTTATTTAAAGAAGCCGTCTTTAAATAAAAACTCTGCTTCCACTCCAGCCTCCTGATCCCTCCCCTTTAATTCTCAGAGCATTGGTACGCTCTACTTGAAGCCAAGCCCACCCACCTAAGCTGTTTCCCTTAGTGGTAGGGTCCAACCTTCCAGCTGACCGGCCTGGAATCCCCGGCTTTGAGTCCTGGCCTGGATCCCCTTGAACTTCCCCTTCCCCTGCCCTGACTCTGAGCACCGCTGCTGCCGCTGCTGCCATGGGAAATGCTGCCAGCGAGCGCAGCAAAGCCCCCAGCTTGCCACCCTGTTGCCCCTGTGGGTTCTGGGGGTAAGTAAAACCAGGAATGGAGGAGGGAAGAAGGAATGAAGGGAGCGTCTCCACTTCACGGAAATTTGACTTTCGTGGGTGGTCTTGAAACACATCCCCCGCAAAAGTCAAGGGAACACTGTAATCACAAATGAAAGCAAATCAAGGCTGAATAATGATGGCAGAAGTCATAGAAAGGCCAAGAAGTTCCAGTCAATCACAAAGAAACTTGCAGCCCTCGGAATCTTTTTGAAAGGGCCTGTTTGTATATAGGAAGCGTGTGAACATGCAAGCACATTAATTAACAATATTGATTCGCAATGTGTCAACCTCATTAGTCTCTGAAATGAATTTTTGTTGTCATCAACAGATTAATACAAAGGGGGGGGGGGGGGTTTGTACCAGAGTTATCCTCATCCTTCCTGATCTTCAATTTGACAAGTTCTTCACACTGTTTTAAAATCTGCACTGCGTCTTCCATTGAGCAATTGTCAAGTCGGATATTATCAATAGCTAACAGCTTGTCTCCAGGCTCCAAGGTGCCAGTCCTGCACACAAAGAAAAAAACAAAACTTTTAGAAAACATACTACATAGTGTTAACATTTGTTCCTCTCAAGTGCTAACAGTGTTGATGATATGATAAAATAAGTGTTGGGCAAACAAAATCATCCTTTTTTTAAATAGCTGTTTTTTAATATGAGGGGGGAAATTGCATTAGGAAATGTTTTTTTGTAAACAGAATCTCTGAAGAATTCTCCTAGCCTGCTTGCACTGAATTTAACCACAGATAGGCCAAGGGGTGCAGATATAATTATATTGTCTTCCAAATGAAGGTGAATAAACCAGGGATGGGTTCCACTTACCTTCCCTACTGGTTTGCATCTTGCAAAACACCCAGAAATGACCCTCTGCGCATGCACAGAAGCCTTTGGGCATGCGCAGAGGGTTGGGTTTTTTTTTGCAAGCCACAATAATCGGAGGACCAATTTGGGAGGGTGGACCAGAAGGATACAAAGGGAAAGTGAAGCACCAACCCCATCTCTCTGGAGCATCTTCAACAAGAAAGGAAACTCAAACATTATGAAGAGGAATTTAAATGAAATTCCTAGACACCTTGAGAAGGTAGAAAAAGAGATGTGTCTTTTTAAAGGGAAGAACATTTCCAAGGCAGATTTTGGTATAGTATTAGTCGGGGCGGCATACAAATCTAATAAATAATAATAATAATAATAATAATAATAATAATAATAATAATAATAACAACAACAACAATAACAACAACTTGATTGGTCTCACCTTAAGAAATTTCTCCTTAGTCCAACTTGCAATAATGGCACTGTTCCAATATTTAGAATAGAATAGAATAACAGAGTTGGAAAAGACCTTGGACGTCTTCTAGTCCAACCCCCTGCTTAGGTCAGAATCCCTACACCACTTCAGACAAATGATTATCCAATCTCTTCTTATAAACTTCCAGTGCTGGGGCATTTACAACTTCTGGGGGCAAGCTATTTCATTGATTAATTGTTCTGTCAGAAAATTTGAGGGGCTCCTACAAAAATGAGGGAGTCAATCTATTTTCCAAAGCACCAAAAGTCACAACATGAAACAATGGATGGGAACTAACCAAAGAGAGAAGCAACCTAATGCTAAGGAAAATTTCCCAAGGGTGAGACCAATCAACCAATGGAATAACTTGCTTTCAGAAGTTGTGGGCGCTCCATCACTAGAGACTTTCAAAAAGAATGGGGGAAGTATAGCCAAAACGGACAGTGCCGGGAACCATTAAATGCAAAAACTTTAAATTTAAAAAAGTATATAACCAATAAAGATTATTTTTAAAAAAGAAAAGAAAAGAAGACATTTTCAAATTGTGTAATTGTACTGTATATATTTTATATATTTTCCCCAAGCCGCCTGTTTCTCTCTATATTGCCAATGGAGACAGAGTTAGATAATGCCAGGTTATACCCAAGAAGAATGTTAATAAATATTTTGAAATAAAATAAGAACCAAAATGTTTTTTAAAAAGTAAACCACAAAGCAACAGCAGCATCTGAGAGAGAAACTAAAAGCAGCTGCTTAGGCTAATGGAAAGCCTGGGTGTGCTGCCAAAAGCTATTAACCCTTCCAACTCTATTATTCTATGTTCTCTGTGTTCTAAATTGGGTGCTTCACAACAGAAGCAATACAAGTGGCTGGACCACACATGGATTAAATTCACTGCCTGTGTGATCAAGGTGTATTGTTGTCCCCTCCTGTATCTTTTCCTCCAGGGAGAAGCAAGAAGCAGCCAACACTGCAGCAGCTATAAAAGGTCTTGGGAAACTCCAGGGAGTATCAGCTGATCACATATATTTTACTTAATGCTCTATATAATGAAAATGCTTGTAATCTTGTCCTTCTTCCTGAAGGGAAGAGATTAATCCCATCTCTAGATGGGTGATTGATGGGTTTCCCTGCCCTAATCTTGTCAATTTCTGTTGTTTATTGACTTGATTCAGTATGTATCAGGTATATTCCACCTGCACTTGTTAAGTGGACTGTTAACTGAAGGGATAGAGGAAAAACATTCTGTTTTTATCACTGTTGTTAGCCGCCCCAAGTCCACGGAGAGGGGTGGCATACAAATCCAATAAATAAATAAATAGATAGATAGATAGATAGATAGATAGATAAATAAATAAATAAAAACTCCTCTTGCACTTTATTTTTAACTGGTTCTCTGAACTGCATAGAAATTTTATTAAAGGTTGGGGCAAACTGGTTGTATCACACCTGTGTTTCAATCCATATTAGAGTCCAGAATACCTATGAAATATGGTTGAGGTCATAGAGAGGTATTACAGATCTTATGAACAAATTCATTACTATTGTTTATTAAGATGCAGAAATTAAAAAACAGGTAACTCACCTATGTGCTACACTCCCCTTCTTGATATCAGAGATAATTAAAGGCTCACCAGATTTTCTGCTTGCTGTTTAGGAAAAGATACACGCAGACACTCAATTCAGGCATTTAAAGTCCACGATAATATTCAGAAATATCTATTACCAGCCTTCCACAAAAAGGCATCCCTGTAGAATTTCCATTCCTTATGGCCATTAGAGCCATAAGGAATGGGAGCCCACAGAAGACTATATAATCCAAACATTATATAAAGTAGGAAGCAACATATTTCCCCTTTTCAATTTCCCTTTAATAAAAACATCTAAACCCAAGCTACTTATTGTTGTTGTTGTTGTTAATTGGATTTATATCCCACCCCTCTCCAAAGACTTAATAAAATTCATAAAGCAAAGATATTTGTATACTTTTGAGAACTGCAATCAAGGTTATATTTTAGCATCTTTTGTTCCCATGAAAGAGAGAGTAAACTTTGGTTCAGCATATTGATGTGGCAAATTATAGTTGAACAAATGGATTTGAAAGATAACCAAAAAATATATATGAAAAAGGTCTTTTTTAAAAGGCTGAATATTTAGTCCCCTATATAGAGTATGCATATGTAAAATTCACTTATGTTTTGAGTGATGTAGGAAATGAGGCAATAACTATTTAGAAGGAGACACACCATAGAAGTTTATGAGTAAGGTTGGCACAATGCTTTGCTTTGTGGGAGCATCACAACAGTTGAAAGAGGAGAAATGTTAGGGTTAAGAAAGAAAGAGCAGACTAACAGAGTAACAAAATTGGAAGGGACCTTGGAGTCCAACTCCCTGCTCAAGCAAGAAATCCTATACCATTTCAGACAAATGGTTGTCCAATCTCTTCTTAAAAACTTCCAGTGTTGGAGCATTCACAACCTCTGGAGGCAAGTCGTTCCACTGATTAGTTGTTCTAATTGTAAGGAAATTCCTCCTTAATTCTAAGTTATTTCCAGCGGTGGGCTATGAGCTAGAACACTAAATTGCACTCACCGCCGCAACTCATAAGTTCCTGTGGGGCCAGCGCGATTTTGCTGCTGCACCTATGGAAGTAGCAAACTCACGCACGGAGCTGCAGGTGCGCTGGTGTTTCGGCGAGGTTTTACCTAGGGCTCCGTGTGCAATTTTGCTACCTTCACAGGTGCAGCAGCAAAATTGCGCTTTCCCGCAAGAACTTATGATTCGCAGCGGCAAGCACAATTTAGCATTCCGGTTCTTAGCCCACCACTGGTTACTTCGCTCCATGTTTAGTTTCCACCCATTGCTTCTTGTTCTATCCTCAGGTGCTTTGGAGAATAGATTGACTCCCTCTTCTTTGAGATATTGAAACACTGCTGTCATGTCTCCCCTAGTCCTTCTTAACATTAAACTAGACATACCCTTTTCCTGCAACCATTCGTCATATGTTTTAGTCTCCAGTTCCCTAATCTTCTCTACATGCATTCAAGAGTGTCAACATATTTTGAGCAAAACTAGATGCAATATTCCAAGTGTGATCTTACCAAGGTGTTATCAATTGGTACTAATACTTCACATGATCTTGATTCTAACCCTTTTAATGCAGTTGATGCACTCAAGGACTGCATTGATTCCAGATCATTCTGGAGAAAGTCTTTATAACTGTTAAGAGTCAATACTGTATGCTTTATGTGACAATATTTAAAACTACTTAATAAAAACTATTTTTAAAAAAATATTATGATGGATAAAATTGATTTATGAAGTATATGTATATGTACTTAAAAATGAAAAATTGAAGAGGGAAATATTGTATAAGAAAAAAATGTTTTAACAACGCAAAAATGTAGATAAGAAGGAAATTTATTTATTATTTATTTATTTATTAGTTTGATTTCTAGGCTGCCCTTCTCCAAAGACTCAGGGCAGTTTACAACATAGGAATAAATACAGAACATAGCATAGTATAAATAGATGTAAAATGGACCAATTAGAAATCTAAAATCCGTTAAACATAATAAAATAACAACCTTAAAAATCCGTATCTTAAAACCATTCACTCGCATTCATATAAATTGTATAAATTTCTATCTGTGTTTGTTTAAAAAAATGTCTAATAAAAATATTTTTTAAAAAGAGTCAATTCTGATTTGATGGCAAATCAATCAGTCAATCAATCAATCTGTTTAAAACATATGCCTTTTTCATCACATTGCATTTATTTTAAAAATACATAGCAATATAGTTCCCTAACCTGCCAATTAACCTTATTAAATGGCAAAATTCTTATTCCTACTTAGGGAGCCAAAAAGCAAGATGGGAACTCAAGCTAAACCTGTCTTTCGCTAAAATATAAAATAAAAATAAATTGGAGGTTGTTAAAGTTTAGAGATATTATATGAAACCGTATATTCAAGATTTTAAACACTTAATTGCATTTTAAAAATTGGCCATTAATTTGAAAGCATGACAAATCTGAATTCTGAATTATATGTGAAAATGATGCTCGCCAGAAATAGTGCTTTATTTCTAGCACAATTAGAAATGAAGTTTTAAATTTACAGAAGACCTTCCAATTCTTGAAACATAATTAGCTGCATTTCCTTTTAAGGACTCCATTTCTAAAACTATTTATAGAATATGCTATTTACAGCTGTGGAATATTTGGATATCTTCCTCCTATTTGTGCACAGGAAGTCCAACAAGGGGAAGAAAACCAAGTTAAAAGAGAGTTTTTGTTAAAAAAAGAATTTCCATTACTTTCCAGAGATGTAAGTAAGAGTCCTAGGTGGGTGACTTAGATTTGCTTCAATAAAAAGATTCATGCTGTGGAAACTACATGATTCTCATTGTTAAAGCTCTTGCAACTTCTCCCCAGTATTGTCTAAAGTACTTGAAGGTTGGATGGCTTAGTGCACAATAAATATTACAACACACACACAACACACAGCCAAACAACCTGGAAGATGTTTGGTGTACTCCAAGGGATTTCCAAGTTGGGTAAACAGTGAAAAGCAAACCAAAGCTATGAAGATTGGCATAACCTTAAAAAAAAATTTGTTGGGTGATGTGGTTTGAGAACATATTGTTGAACCTTTGTAGCAAAGCAAAACAAACCACAATAGACCTTGGCACAGTAGATTCAAGACTGGAAGAAGATAGATGCAAGGGTTAGTTTTCAGACTAATGACAGTCCTAGAGACTATGATGCAAACAACTAATTGCAAATGTTTATGGAGATTATTAGTCAACCAGGTCACGGTTCTCCCAAAGGTGCTTTTTCAAAAGGCAGTTGGACTTTCTTTTGCTTGAAGATGTCCCACTTTTCATCCAAGAAACTTCTTCAGTTCTTGGATGAGATGTGAAATGTCTTCAAGAAAAAACAAAGAATGTCCAGCTGCCCTTTGAAAAAGCACCTTTGGGACAGTCAACTGCAAACTTCTCCATTTTCAGTAAAGAGACTTGTAACCTTTCTAAACCATAGGGAATAGATAATGGATCCAAATGGAACACAATTCAATTGCTGAAATACTTGTAACTCCTTGCAATCTCCACAAATCTCACTAAAGCCAGTTCTGCAAGAATCCTTGGAGGAAAATGAATCATCTCTGATTTTAATCAGCTGTCAAAATTCTTAACCAATGCAGTCTAAGACTAGAGATTCAGTTTGATGGCAAACCAGTATGAGTTGATGTATTTTGAGATTCAAGTCTAATATTTTGGGAGGAGGGAGCATGGATTTTTTGGCCAATATGTAGCAAAATTGAACGGGTCCAAAGACGGGCTACAAGAATGGTGGAAGGTCTTAAGCATAAAACGTATCAGGAAAGACTTAATGAACTTAATCTGTATAGTCTGGAGGACAGAAGGAAAAGGGGGAACATGATTGAAACATTTAAATATGTCAAAGGGTTAAATAAGGTTCAGGAGGAAAGTGTTTTTAATAGGAAAGTGAACACAAGAACAAGGGGACACAATCTGAAGTTAGTTGGGGGAAAGATCAAAAGCAACGTGAGAAAATATTATTTTACTGAAAGAGTAGTAGATCCTTGGAACAAACTTCCCTGCAGACGTGGTTGATAAATCCACAGTAACTGAATTTAAGCATGCCTGGGATAAACATATATCCATCCTAAGATAAAATACAGAAAATAGTATGAGGGCAGACTAGATGGATAATGAGGTCTTTTTCTGCCGTCAGTCTTCTATGTTTCTATGTTTCTAAAATGATCATTGTTGTTTCTGACTGACTGGGATTTCTGGTGAACCATGAGGATTGACTTAATATATAACAGAATAGCAGTCTGGACCTCTTTCCTTACTGTCATTGGAAGAATGCATAAGTGCACCAACTTATGTGCATAAGTGCACCAACGTGCCTCCTGTCCCCTGTCCTAATATCTCTTTATATCTTACTATTACCATGTATATGAATACTACTATTTCTAATGTTCTTCTAATCTTTTATACATGTACATTAATATGTTTACTTCTCTACATCCCTACATTATATACTTGACAAAACAAATAAAATAAATAAATAAACAAACAAACAAACAAACAAATATAAATGAAAGCTCAATTATGCCAGGGCTGTGGTTGGCCAGCCAAGGAACTGTTGACAAACTAGCAGCAATGGAACCAGGATGATGCAATGAGATGCAATGCCAGAGATAACTGACATTCAGTGAAACATGTGGATACAGAGAAAATTGCATTTATTGCCTTTTTGCTACCTCACCCTAATTTAGGGCATTCAGTAGTGCCTGAATACTTTAGCCTGCCACCCATTCTCTCACTGTGGAGAGCCAGCATGGTGTAGCAGTAAAGGTTCTGCCAAGTAATCCTTGGAAAATTCAGGTTTATATTTACTATAGGGTTATTGTGGCGAAATGTGAGGGACCAATCTTTAAGAACTGATTTGAGCTTCTAATTCAAATGCTTGACACACCTCAAATGCTCCACTATCATCCCAGTGCCGAAGAAGCCCTCCATCAAGGAAGTGAATTACTACATACCAGTTGCTCTAATATCTATACTTACAAAAACTTTTGAAAAGCTAGTGATGTCCCATCTGAAAACTGTCAGGGATCTACTGTTAGTGAGCAAATAAATCGACAGACGATACTGTTACTATGGCTCTGCACTACATTCTATAACATCTTGAACCTCCAAAGACCTACGCAAGGGTCTTTGTAGACTTTAGTTCAGTATTCAGTACCATCATTCTGGATATTCTTCCAACTAAACTAAATCAGCTAGCGGTATCTGAACACACTTGTAAGTAGATCATAAACTTCCTACCAGACAGGAAGCAGCAGGTGAAGCTAAACAGAATCACATCACATATCTGTACAATTAGGGAAGGCCCCCCTCAAGGCACTTCTTTTCATTTCTCTTCTCTCTATGTACCAATAACTGCATCTCAAATGATCCATCTATTAAACTACGGAGGTTTGCAGATCATACAACAGTAATTGGTCTCATTTGAGATAATGACGAATCCATATACAGATGGGAGGTTGAACAACTACCTTAGTGGTGTGACCAGAACAATTTGGAATTGAACACACTCAAAACCGTAGAAATGGTGGTAGACTTTAGGAGAAACCCTCCCATTCTACCACCTCTTACAATACTAGCCGACACAGTATCAACAGTAGAGACATTCAAATTTCTACATTCTATCATATCTCAAGATCAAAAATAGACACCTAATATTAAAAAAAAATCATCAAATAAGGAAACTCGGGAAGCTCAAACTGCCCAAGGAGGTGCTGATACAGTTCTACAGAGGAGTCACCAAATCTGTCATCTGCACCTCTATAATACTCTGGTTGGGTTTTGCAACCCAACAAGACAGACACAGACTTCAGAGGATAATTAGGACTGCAGAAAAAACAGTTACTGCTAATCCGTCTTCCATTGAGGACTGTATACTGCATGAATCAAAAAGGGGGCTGTAAAAATATATACGGACCCTTTGCATCCTGGACATAAATTGTTTCAACTCCTACCCTCAAAACGATGCTATAGAGCACTGCACACCACAACAACTAGACACAAGAACAGTTTTTTCCAGAATGCCTTCACTCTGCTAAACAAATAATTCTCTCAACACTGTCAAACTATTCACTAAGGTTGCATTACTATTGCTATTAATATTCTCACCATTCCTATCATCCATCTCCTCCCATGTATGAGTGCATTACTGTAACTTGCTGCTTGTATCCTTACAATATATATTGATTGTTTCCCAGTATAATTTGATTGCTTATTTATACCCTATGACAATCATTAAGTGTTGTACCTTATGATTCTTGATGGATGTATCTTTTCTTTTTATATCCACTGAGAGCATATGCACCAGACACAAATTATTATTATTATTATTATTATTATTATTATTATTATTATTATTATTATTATTTAGATTTGTATGCTGCCCCTCTCCAGAGACTCGGAGCGGCTCACAACAGCAAAATACAGTACAAATCTAATGACTAAAAACAGTTTAAAAACCATTAATATCAAAAAAACAGTCATACATCCAAAACAAACCATACATAAAATGGAACGACCCGGGGGAATCAATTTCCCCATGCCTGACGGCAGAGGTGGGTTTTAAGGAGTTTGCGAAAGACGAGGAGGGTGGGGGCAATCCTCATCTCCAGAGGGATTTGATTCCAGAGGGTCGGGGCCGCCACAGACAAGGCTCTTCCCCTGGGGCCCACCAGATGACATTGTTTTGTCGACAAAAACATTGTTTCAAATTCCTTGTGTGTCCAATCACACTTGGTCAATAAAAAATTCTATTCTATTCTATTCCATTCCATTCTTTCTGTTGACTGGACCCAGCCCAAAATGTAACATTCCTTTAGTATAGGACCCAGCAAAAGAAACGAAACCCCAAGGAAATGAAAATATTGTCATTCAAAAAAAAATGTCTTAGGCAAAGGGTTAAAAATGTTCCTATTTTGAAATGGATAGGATATTGTTTATAACATAGGATATTGTTTATAACAACCTGAGAAGCAGTAGAAACATCATTACATTTGCAAAGAGCTTGGACATGTCACAGAGTGCTCAAAAACTGCATGTTTTGGCTTGGTTTGCTGAAGCAAGTCCTTACTTCATCTTATAAATCTAATTCCCTGATCTTTGGCTAAGTTTGCTACTACTGTTGAGAGACTAAAATACCCAGAATGATCCAGGCTGGGAAATACTGAAATAAGTATAAAATCAAAACTTTATTACAGCCTTTGGACCAGAAAATGTGATGACAAAATACATAAACTTGGAAATATTAACAAAACATTAAAGAATGCAATAAAATTACAAATATAGATAAATTATTATTGTGACTGTAGTTTTGTTTTTTAAAGCAGTGGTGATCTCTAAAATTTGTGCTAAACTTTAACTTTAGTAAAAGGGATACAACAAACAAAATGAGGCAATCTGGAAAGTTACATCAGAGTCCTGGGCAGAGAGAAACAATGACAAATAGGCAATGTGCTCTCTACCAGGGTAGTAAAATGGAATAAATCTTCCTATATTCTTTCTAGAGAGAGCAGGGAAAGGGGCATATTGCTTCGGGATTTCACAAAGCCATTTTCCCATGGGCATAAGCACTGCTAAAAAGGGATATTTTTATACCACCTCCTCAAAACTGCAGAGGATGGTACATCCAACTTGGCCAAGGTGAAAACTTCAAAAAAAAAATTCAGAATCAAAACTGAAGAGAGATAAGATGATAAGAGATAACATGACCATTTGAGAAGAATCCATAAATGGTAGGATATTAGGCTTAAACCCATTTAAAAATCAACACCCCAGAGGTGTTGAATAAGATGACTCCAGGCATTTTCAAATCCCAATAGAATTGAATGTCTAAGGACTGGAGTTTTATCATGAGCTTTTGTTAGCCAGGTTGATTTAAAATCAACGAGGAGAGACAGATCCCACAGGAGAAAAATCAATTTCAAACCAGAAATGAAGGTGATAAAACCAGACTCTGCTACTCACAGAAACCAAACCTGTCTCTAACCATAAAACACAACATTCCTGATGCTGTTTGGAGCTGTGTGCTCTTATAAACGTGGACTAGGTAGTTTCCAGGATATTAAAACTTTTAAAAAATGCAAATTGGAATGCTATAAAGAAGTCAAGAGATTACTCCAGCAAGGAAAACCTTGCAAGCTGCAGGAATAAAAATGTGCCCTTTTTGAATGGAAGAATCTTAAGACAGCTGTGGAGCTACATTGGGCCATACGTGCCCGATAAGAAAAAATGTGTGCTCTAAGATAAAAAAGCCTGGAAGTGCACCCCGGGATATTTATAAGTATGTACCTGCTCTGTTGAAGTCCCATTAATTTGCCATTTACCTAACCTGCTGTTATGTCAAATAAACACCAGCACTTTGGCTTTTTCACATAATTTACTGCTAGTTGTTCTTTTAAAATAAAAGGAAGCCAATGCTTTCAATGCCCTACTCATTCCCACCTGGAAGACCAAAAAAATTACATTGTGTGTATTGTACATATACTACATTATATAAATACTGTTGCTACAGGTTTGCATGTGCAGAAGCATCCTGGGTGGGTGGGCAGAGCCTCCTCCCGCTGGCACCAGTACCAGTTCGAAGAACCGGGGCGAACCGGGAACAACCTACCCAGTGAAAGGCTGCAAAATCTATTTTTTTCTACCAGTACTGCATACCTGATCAAATTTTTTTCTACTGGTTTTGCGTACCTGACCATACTCACTGAACCTACCACTGATTATAGTACAGTACTACGTTTATTACTTTTTATAGCCAGGATAGATTTGATCTGCTAATATTGGACAGTGATTGTTAGAAGATAAGAGAGCCTAAACTATGGAACTTAGGTACAAATTAAAATGCAAGGGGGATAGAATACCCCCTTCTCTCAACTCTCTTTCAATGAAAACTGATCTAGAAAGTTGCCCCTCTCAAAGGAACATCTGACTCACAATCCAATGTTGGAATACAGAATTTGTAGCTGAAAGAGCCATCTTTTATCCACTGTGGTTTCCTGAAGTTTTGCCATAGCATCTCCCATGGAATAAATGCATTGTGGCAAGCATCAGTCCCCCCACACTTTTTTTTTTTTTTAAAAAAGCTTTATTTATTCAATTTTTCTACTTTAAAAACATGACAATAATTTTGCACAGATCAGAGCTGATCTCTCAATGTTATATCTATTCTATAATTTACGGTCATGGTTTAAATTTACATTATTAAATTCATTCATATTTACATAATTCTTATATTTGTAAATACTTTCACATTATGTCCCAGTTTTTTAAAACTTATATTCCATCCAATTATACCATCTTTGCCAGATATAATATTCTGAGTTGTATATTCCTTTGATCGGCATCGTCAGCCTATCCATTTGTATATATACATCTGTATATTTTGTCTATGACTTGAATTTTCTGGTGGTACTATTTTATTTTTCCAAAACTGTGCATTACAGATCAGGGCTGTGGTTATTATATGTATTATTAGATATTAAGGTTTTTTTCATATTGTTTCTTACTGATTCCTAATAAAAACTATTCTAGGGTAAACTTTAGTTCCATTCCTATTATTTCCTCTATCCATCTTTGCATTGTTTTCCAGAGACCCTTAGCTTTGGGACAAGTCCACCATTGGTGAAAGGAGGTGCCTAGCTCTACTTTACACTTCCAACAGGTTGAATTGGAATTTGGATATATTTTTTGCCAATCTGCTTAGAGCTAAATACCATCTGTAAAACATTTTGTAAAAATTTTCTTTAAAAGCAACGCATTTTGTAATTTTGCAATTGGAGTTCCAAGCCTTCTCTCAGTAAGCTATGTGGATATTGTGTTTAAAATTTTTTGCCCATGCAATCATTGGTTCCTTGATTATTTCCAAAAATTTTCCATGCATGTGGAAGCAAAAAACCTCGCCAAAGTTTCACGCGCACGTGCGTCCCCTTGCAAGAAGGTGCAGGAATCAAAAATTCCCTCGAATACATGCTCACATGCCAGGGCCGTGGAGATGCACACAATTATCTGTCCCTCGCCAATTCAAAGGTAGTACATGGTAATGTCTTTTTTTCATACAACTTTTTATTCACTGATTTGTAGTCCAATCTTATGTCTGATACTGCATTGAAATTGCCAGGTATACATATACTCTTTTTTTCTAGTTTGATTATTATTTGATTATTTGTTCATGTAATTCCTTATAGTATTTCTTTTGTTTGTTATTGGGGGCATATATAATCATAGTAATCACAGTATCAACAGTAGAGACCTTCAAATTTCTAGGTTCTATCATATCTCAAGACCTAAAATGGTCACCTAATATCAAAAAACATCATCAAAAAAGCACAACAAAGAATGTTCTTTCTGCGCCAGCTCAGGAAGCTCAAACTGCCCAAGGAGCTGCTGATACAGATTTACAGAGGAATCATTGAGTCTGTCATCTGCACCTCTATAACTGTCTGTTTTGGTGCTGCAACCCAACAGGACCGACACAGACTTCAGAGGACAATCAGAACTGCAGAAAAAGCAATTGCTGCCAACCTGCCTTCCATTGAGGACCTGTATACTGCAAGAGTCAAAAAGAGGGTGGGGAAAATATTTACTGACCCCTCACATCCTGGACACAAACTGTTTCAACTCCTACCCTCAAAACGTCGCTACAGAGCACTGCACGCCAAGACAACTAGACACAAGAACAGTTTTTTTTCCGAACGCCATCACTCTACTAAACCAATAATTCCCTCAACACTGTCAGACTTTCTACTAAATCTGCACTTCTATTCTACTAGTTTTTCTCATCATTCCTATCACCCATTTCCTCCCATGTTGACTGTATGACTGTAACTTGTTGCTTATATCCTAAGATTTTTATTAATATTGCTTCTTCATTGCTTATTTGACCCCTATGACAATCATTAAGTGTCGTACCACATGATTCTCGACAAATGTATATTTTATTTTATGTACGCTGAGAGCATATGCACCAAGACAAATTCCTTGTGTGTCCAATCACACTTGGCCAATAAAAATTCTATTCTATTCTATTCTATTCTATAAGTAGTATTTTCTTCTAATTTATTAGAATCTATTATAAATGATCTACCTTCATTATATTGGTATATTTGTTTCAGTTGTTATTATGTTGTCCACATAAGGATTATCATTACTATAAATGATTATATTTATCAAAGTGACTTGATGTACTTTCAGCATTTTATTTTAGAAAATGAATTGTTGCCCAAAGAAGATGGTATCAGCAGATCATCCAATTGTTTTTCATCATAAAAAATCTCAATTCATGCTTGCTTTAAAGAACGGTCCTCCAATTAACATAGCTATAAATCAGAAATCCAGACTGTGGTGATACTTAT
This sequence comes from Erythrolamprus reginae, assembly GCF_031021105.1. Classification (NCBI taxonomy): domain Eukaryota; kingdom Metazoa; phylum Chordata; class Lepidosauria; order Squamata; family Dipsadidae; genus Erythrolamprus; species Erythrolamprus reginae. The sequence continues at coordinate 73,022,302 of NC_091951.1, read as the reverse complement.
TCTGTTATAATGCATGTGATTGCCAGATAGGATAACATGTCTACAATCTCCTGTGAACAAAACAATGCACATGCACAAGCATGTGTGTGCGTGCACATACATACACACACACACACCATGGCCCACTATCATGGTGAATGAAGATTCTAGATCATCTATAGATGCATTGTGAATTGCCATTTTCAAAAAGGCTTACTGGTATTTAATTTAGATCTAAAGTATACACCTAGAATGCTATTGTGCATTGTGATAATTAAAGAGTTTTCAGATTAGGCTTCAACAAAACTGGTAATAATTTAATTTACTTGAAAATGATCACATATAATTAAGAAGGTTTACAAAAACAAGCTTATCATTTCAAACATGGAAGACATTTTACAGGGAAAGGTTGGAGAAAAAAAATATAATCTGGTATGGTACAGATAATTTTGCAGTGCCTCCCAAGAAGCAGAAACAAAGCAGCACATTCTCCTAAATTGGAGGAGGGAGAAGGTTTGCTCAGCAGTCAATTAGCTTTCAATTAACCCTAATAGATCTGATTAGCCAAATTAAATTCTCATTGGCAAGCTGTTGGCTTTGTTGTTCACTCAGGTTTCCTTCCTTATGTCTTGGATTGGCTTTGAAGGCATCAACTCATTTTATAGCAAGGCTGATATTGGACAATTTGTGCTTGAAACCTATTGTAGATCTTCATGTTACCCAATCTACATCAATTTCAATGGATAGCAGTAACTTGAAATAGCCATATTTCCAATAAACTAAGTGTTGTGGTTGGCTCACGGCCAGCTCCTCTGGCCACTGATTTTGACTCAGAGGAACCGAGTCCGTCAGATCAAAGAAGACCTGTCTGGCTTAAAGAACCCCTTTAAGAGAAGCGGATGTGGAAGGTGCCGGAGAGGCAGAGAGGCCTGCAGATCCTGTAGGATCTCCAGTCAGAGTCTCATCTGGGTCAGATGAGGAGGGAGTGATGGATGACCCCATCCTCAACGTCAGGGTGTGTAGAATGCTGGGATGCCAGGAGCATCTACGCAGATGCAGACAGAGATTCTAAGCCACAGCTTTCAGCAATCAAGGAAGCTGCAGCAGGTTTAAAAAGGGAAGGGCTTGCAGAAGGCAGTGTGGGAATTTATCATTCGGATTTGAGAGAGACAGAGACTTTGACGCTTTGTGGTTTAGTTTTTCCTTTGGACAACTTTGGAATTCTGACACTCAAGCCAAGTGAGTAATTGGCTGAAGTAAGCCAGAGAGATTTTTGTTGCCACTTGAGTCGTTAACCTTGACCCTTGGACTCATAAACCAGCATTCCTTTTGCAGTTGCTGTGGCCTTTATCCAATTTTGTGCATAAAGTAACCTTTGCCTTTTGCAAGCTTCTCTCTGTGTGTGTTATTATACTGCCTCGTTTAAGTATTCAAGCAAAGTGAGATAACCTTTTTCTGTGAGGGCCATAAGGCTGAATCTCTCAACTTTCATCAGAGGAAGTGTGTATTTAAAAAATAAATGGAAATATTATATCCTTAGTATTATTTACTTTACAATCCACTGAAGTCAGGGATCATGCTGGTTACATACACTTAACAAAATAGCAGTATTGGAAGGGACCTTGGTGGTCTTGTAGTCCAACCCCCTGCTCAAGCAGGAAACACTATACCATTCTGAACTAATGGCTATGCAATATCTTTTTAAAAGTCTCCAGTGATGGAGTGTCCATAATTCCAAAGGTGACCCATTCTATGAATTAATTGTTTTCACTAACTGGAAATTTCTCCTTGGGTCTAAGTTGCTTCTCTCCTTGATTAGTTTCCATCCATTGCTTCTTGTCTTGCCCTCAGGTGTTTTGGAGAATAGTTTGAATCCCTCTTCTTTGTGGCAACCCCTGAGATATTGGACTCCTGCTATCATGTCTCCCCTAGTCCTTTTCATTAAACTAGACCAAAACTTGATGCAATATTCCAGGTGTGATCTTACTGAAATAATAACTGATAGAATTTAAATTAACAGAGTACAAAATAGTAATATAACTATATTAAAGATACAATCAACAACACAACACAAAACAAAACAAAACAAACAAATATACTAATAAATTTAGAACGACGAACTATAATTTGAGGAACATACACATAACAGCAACTAACAAAATATCTACAAGTTCTCCTTCTTGGTTTTCTTCTTCTGCTACACCAGTCCACGTGCAAAAATGCCAGGGAATTTCCAGAATACTGGCACTGACAAATCAGCCATCAATTGACACATAGCATTATCAACATGTCTAGACTATGCAAAAGAGGCCATCAACCAGCCTAAAAGAGAACAAAAAGACTCCAGAACCTCTCCACCAGTTATCACCACCCAGATGAGCATAGATTAACTCCAAGGTTAACTTCACACCAACTTCAAGTGAACAATATCTCAGTGAAGAAACTGCCAAAGAGCCAAACAGCCCGAACAAAGATTCTCTAAGAGCACCCACACAGACAGGCAAGTCACCAGAACGTAAACTGACAGCAAACAGCACTTCTTACTAGCATTGATGCTATTACCTAGTTAAGATATTTGTGATATTTGAACATTTGGCATCTTGGTTCAAAACAGCCATATAGGAACAATTTCCTCCATCTGTGTAAAACAGCTAAAATGTGAGCCTGACTGAATATGTTTTTTTTTAATTTGGGGTTTTAAACTGTTTAAATATTGGACTTTTTGCATTGGTTTTTGTATTTTTATATGTTGTAAGCCGCCCTGAGTCCTTGGAGAAGAGTGGCATATAAGTCTGATAAATAAATAATAAGTAATGAAACATCTGCAAGAAAACAAGCAAGCTCAGAGAGCACCAAGGGTCCCTCAAGTCAATCCTGAGCTACAATATTATCCTTTATTGGTTTCTTCTTCTCCGTATGAGGAGGCAGTGAGAAATCTTGTGCCAAACTACAGCTGTCTTGTTTTGCCTACTAAAGGGAATCAAATACCACCCATAGGACATAGATTTGTATTCCAAGAACCAGCCTAAAGTTTAAGATGTCTTATTTTGTAGCTTGGATTTAATTACTTTGGAGAAACTAGAATAAAAACAGGAGTTTTATTTATATTTTCTTCCATTAGTAAACAAAGAAACAAAAAAAGTGCTACAGGAATAAAAAGGTTCTTTATTGCAGGAATACTTCAAAATGTAACCCCTGTTCCTTGCTTGACTTTGTGTAGGTTAAGGATGGATTATGTGGTAATGGAAAGATTAAGCGAGTTTGTAAATAATTTTGTTAGAGATGGCATGGATTTCTATGTTAAGAAAAAAACCTAAATCTATTTTTCAAAAAGATTTTTAAAATGTTTCTACACAAAAAGCATTAGGCTTAGGAAGTTGTTGATTCACAAAATGGCTTATGTCCACATCTCCAGAAATTATTATATTCTTGAAGAGAAAAAAATGGAGAATACACCAAACTGGCTTTTGAATGTACATTGGTACCTCTACGTATGAACTTAATTCGTTCCGTGACCAGGTTCTTAAGTAGAAAAGTTTGTAAGAAGAAGCAAATAATGCAGGTGATTGGGGAAACCACAGGGAGGGTGGAGGCCCTGTTTCCTCCCAGGAGATTCCTAGAGAGGCCCCACAGAGGCTTCTTCCCACCTTTTCCAGCCCTGTTTCCTCCCAGGAGATCCAACAGAAGCTTCTCCCTGCTTTTTTTGGCCCTGTTTCCTCCCAGGAGATTCCGAGAGAGGCCCCACGGAGGCTTCTCCCTGCCCTCTCCTGTTACAGTTTTGGAAGCTCGGGTTTGTAAGTGGAAAATGGTTCGTGAGAAGAGGCAAAAAAATCTTGAACAGCCTTGTTCATATCTAGAAAAGTTTGTAAGTAGAGGGATTCTTAGGTTGGGGTACCACTGTATATTACAAATTTATTGTATGTATTCCTATTTAAAATTTCCATAAATCCTGTCATTCCTTCTTATCTTGACAAAATGAGTAAAAACGGTCACAATGACCAAAAAAGTTGCCCTTCTACCGGTCATTTCTTTTTTATTGCTTCCTAGAAAGGTCTCCCCTTTTTACACATTATACTAACTAAGCTCACAAAGTTCTCAATGTCATAATTCAACTTACTGGACACTAATATTTAACCTCGCAAGGGGTTAAAGAAGACGAGTTAAAGAAGACGAGTTAAAGAAGAAGGGTTAAGGGGCGAGTACAAGTGCACTAGAGCAGTGTTTCCCAATCTTTTTTGAGCCGCGGCACATTATTCATATTTTCAAAATCCTGGGGAACACTGAAAGGGGGCGAGGTGGGGGGGGTGGGGGTGGGGGCTAAAGAAAAGTTTGGACAAAAAACCCCTCTCTCTTCCTCCCTTTCGCTCTATTTCTCCCTCTTTCTCTCTTTTTCTTCCTTCCCTCTTTCTCTCTCTCCATCCCTCTTTCTTTCTTCCTCTCTTTTTTGCTCTCTTTCTCTCTCCCTCCTTCCCTTCCTCTATGTCTTTCTCTCTCCCTTGCTCTCTCTCTCTCTGTCTCTCTTGCTATCTCTTTCTTGCTTTTTTCTCTCTCTCTTGCTCTCTCTCTTTCACTGTCTTGCTATATGTCTCTTTCTTTCTCTTTGCCTCTCTTGCTATCTCTCTTTCTTTCTTTCTCTCTCTTTCTCTCTCTCTGTCTCTCTTGCTGTCTCTCTTTCTTTCTCTTTCTCTTTCTCTCTCTCTCTGTGCCTCTCTTGCTAAGTCTCTCTTTTTCTCTTGCTATGTCTCTCTTTTTCTCTCTCTCTGCCTCTCTTGCTATGTCTCTCTTTCTCTCTCTCTTTCTCTCTCTCTCTTTCTCTGCCTCTCTTTCTTGCTCTGTCTCTCTTTCTCTGCCTCTCTTGCTATGTCTCTCTTTCTCTCTCTCTCTGCCTCTCTTATATGTCTCTCTTTCTTTCTCTCTCTCTCTCAGCTGACTGCAAGTGGGAGCCCTGACGGCGGCAGCTGGACGTGCTGCTGGACACCATATATGCCAGGCCTGCAGCGCCAGCATGTACAACGTCCAGCAGCACGTCCAACCGCCACCATCAGGGCTCCCGCTTGCAGTCAGCTGAGAGAGAGAGAGAGAGAGAGCGCTCCCTCTCACCGCCACCATCTCCCCACGACTGCCTGCGGCCGCTGCGGCCACCCCCCCGCTCCCATCGCCAGTGCCCTCC